>NC_048595.1:449122813-449334665 GCF_003668045.3 Cricetulus griseus
ATTGGAGAATTCTTCACAATGACATGGTATATTTGGGAATAAAGCCAAATTTGCTCAAGCCTCTAGACCCAATTTCCAATCACAAGAAATGTAGAGGATAGAGAAATATGTTACACACACACACACACACACACACACACACACACACACACACACAATTATCAGCAAACCCAAACAGTGGGAAATTGATTGATATATAAGAAGTAAGAGGATTTAAACAAGTAACTTCGAAGAAAGAATTTTTCATGTGAGAGGAATGAAATACTGGGTGACAAAAAAAGATTTAGGAAGCATGATTCAGTGAGTGACAATTAGTGGACCAATTAGCTCTTTATTTCAGAAATCATTTAAATTTCAATGTGTATGGGATGAAAGAATCATTGAACATTTTCCAAAGGTATTCTTCTAGTAAGAAATTATCATAAACATTAAAGTTATGATATTCTCATTTTAATAAAGGTGTATATCATTCTCTATATTTGAAAATGAAAATAATAAATCAAACGTTTTCTTTAATATAGTGTAAAAAATTCACAGATAGTTGTGGATGTAAGAAATTAAAAGTCCTATTTTGAAAATAATTTACATCCCCTGATAGGTTCTACTCTATTGTACATTTGCTCTATATTTTATTGTGTAAATTTACTCAGATTAAAAGTAAAATATAACAAGACCGAGAAACAATAATTAGTAGTAAATTCTGCCATTTTCTGAACACAAAAATTTGATTGCTTTGTAAACAAAGAAATGTTTTACTCTACAGAAAGAAAAAAAATCTCAAATGCTCAAGACTCATGCTATAGAAAGCCTCTTCCTATATTTGAGCTCCCTTGATTTTCTTTCACAGTGAAACCCTCAGAACATCATTGTGACTGAAGGTTCATCTATAGTAGCTAAAGATATTTTCAGATGGTCCTGACAGACAATAAAGAGATCATGGAAATGCCTAGAGCCAGGGATGACCAGGTTTACAGTAAGTGGCACACATTTAGCAAAAGAGATTAAATTACAGCCAGGATCTAGCCTGAAGTATCTACTTCAGGAGACGATCTGAAAGATATTTCAGATACAGAATCCTGGCTTTCTCCGTTTTCACATAGTTATATGCACTGGCTGTGATTTCAGGGTATATTCCTTCCATTGGTTCTTAGACCCAAAAACATTTTGCAAAGATCATATTTATCTTAACAAAATTGATTACACTTAGAGAAAAGGCACAAGCATAGTATGATTTTTCTATAAATATTGGAAAATTAATTTTCCACTAAAAGTAATCATTGACTTATAAAAATTTAAATGCTGTGTGAACATGAATGATAGCAACTATCCTGAATGTAAAGATATCAGCTAAAATAGAAATGTCAACTTTTCTTAGTAATAAATGGCTGAGCTTCTTAAAGCAGACAGAACTATACGTTCTGGGAAAATCATCTCCTAGTAAATAATAGATGATTTTTCTTTACAAAGAGCGGCAATAGATGCTCTTAAAATTAATCATAAAAATACAAAATTCTCAGGGATAGAGGGATGGTGCAGTGTTTAAGACTGCTTGCTCTACAACATTAAACTGCTTATGTTTGCCAAGAACCCTTGTAAAACCCAAGTGTGCCTGAATATACCTGTAACACTAGTATTTGCAAAAGTAGACTGTGGAGACAACTTGATCCTGAGGGCACCTTTTTGAGTCAGCCTAGCCAAACATGTGGGCTTCTAGTTCAGTGAGAGACGCTGTTATCAACATAAGATTGAGTGTGATAGAGGGAGATATCTGATGCCTTGTCTGGCATATGTTCAGGTGAATGTACCTGCACACTCAAATGCATGCATCATATACAAATACTAAGAGCACACATGCACAAAGTAAGAATTTCTGTAATATATCCTCTCAAAATTACCTTTTCCATTTGCATAGACAAAAAAGAAGTCATTATGAAATCATTGGGACAACCTAAGTGCTAGACATACACACACACACACACACACACACACACACACACACACACACACACACACGCATACACAGAAAGAGAGAGAGACAGAGAGAGAGAGACAGAGAGAGACAGAGAGAGACAGAGAGAGAGATAGAGAGAGATAGAGACAGAGAAGGAGAGACAGACAGAGAGAGAGAGAGAGAGAGAGAGAGAGAGAGAGATTGTGGGATCCATCTCATCTCTTAGATTGAAATCCCATTTATGATACTTAAGAACAGTTACACAGAGTACTTTTGACCTCATTTTACTTCAGATTTCCCACTAAATGTTACCAGCATTCAGAACAGACAACTTGAGAAGTGTGCAATCTTCACCCCGCAGATCCCTCTCTGGGTGATAGGAATTATCACTTGTATTTTTCCATTCAGCAACCTGCAGGAGAGAGTGTTGAGTATCTGATAGAAGCATGTGCCTGGACAAAAGTTGGCTATGAGGAATGGCTCGGCATCCTGCCACCAGTGATAGCCACTGGTAAAGTGGCAAGGACATACTGCTGGGTCACCTCACACCAATTATGACTGTAGAGTTTGTGTCTTGTTTTATCATTAGAAAACAAGTAACACTGAATGGTGTCTGTTTTGAGAAAAGCACTGAAAGGCTGTAATTACCTGTTATGTTTTAAATATTCAACTAATGGCTTAGAAATTTACCAAGCTACAGCAGTGGAAGTGCCTTTGTGTTTCTTTTTTTAAACAACAGAAACAAAATATACATTAAGTTCCATTATATGCACTATATATAAGTGGTTTCTAAAATAATCTTTAGAGCCATGACTTTTACTTATATTCCTCTGGGCATGTACTCATGTGCTTAGGTATTCCTATTAATTTTGATTCATTTTTCTCAACAAAATGATGGGATTTAAAATAAAGAAAAATAAACCTAACATATAAAAGTTACGGTTTCCATAAAAATAATTTCTGTTATCTAGAGAAGTGGCTAAATTCATCCAGAGTTTGGTGCTCAATCTAGTTAACTTCAGCTTCCTCTCTACTATTATTAAAAATGAAGGTAGAGTCATTCATATGAAAATTTCTAGCTCAGAATAGACTGAAAAGGAGACTACATTATATATATATATATATATATATATATATATATATATATACAGATGAGTGATGGTATTGCTGTCTATGCGTTCATATATTTTGTTTTTCCTGCCTTACTCTTTAAAGGCAGGGTCTGACACACATTTTAGATTTTTTTTTTTTAAATATTAAGTGTACTTGCCAGGCTGTGTCCCTTTACACATTATTGCTTACACCAAACAACTACTTTGCTTCACAATTGTTTGTTCACCCCATAGTACTAATATATCTGTTTTCTTTCTATTGTCTTGATAACTTGGTAGTCAGATGATGAACCTGGTCCCTGTCTACATGCAAGATTACTTTACAAAATTGCAAGTTAGCTTTATAAATCAACTTTATGAGTCTTTGTTATTTTTGATGTTTTTTATGAATGAGTTTTACAAAAGTAAGATGAGGCATGCTGAAAAGGTTTCACACAAAATGTTTTTGTTATTGTATGTGTGTGGTGTGGTGTGTGTGTGTGTGTGTGTGTGTGTGTGTGTGTGTGTGTGTGCGTGTGTGTGTTTTCATGTAGGTGTGTGCACATATGCTTGTGAGTTCAGGTGCAGTGTGTGCATGTTTGAGCAGAGGCCAGAGGACAACATTGTATATGCTCCTCAATCCTGGCCTAACTTATCTTACATTCTTCAGGGTTGGCTGGCTACTGAGCTGGAGGAGTCTACTGGACTTAGATGGACAGCTGTGTTAGTTTTCCCATGTGTTCTGTGATCTGAACTCAGATCTTCATCGTTAATATGTGGGCACTTCACTGGGTGAACCATTCCCCAGTCCCAATAGCTATTATATTAAATAATACAATTTGTTAGATCTGGAGGCCAGTTAGGGTGTTGTGAACTAAAAAATATGTACATTAGAAATAATGCTCTTAGACATGTATAGGGCCATGAGTTTCTTAAAATGGGAAGGACCTTTGTGTAACAAATATTTCTATAATACATTTGCTATAAATACTGTTATGAATTACCATTGAAATTAAATATCAAGAGTAAACAGAATTTAAATTATTACAATGTATTTCATTATGCAAATTACATAGGAAATTTAACACTATGCCTATGTGTTTTTAAATTGTGTTAAGTCTAGAAACTTAATTGATCAATGGGGAAATCAGTTTATGACATTTGGAGTCACCTGTGACCTAGTGTAAGAAGTGAATTGTTCTCTGTGTGACGTTGGATTGGCATCAATTATCTCCAGGGAAATAAAATGCTCTGAATTGATATTTTCAAGGATAAAAGAGCCTTTCAGGAAACTCTAAAGTGTATTTTAGTAAACCATACATGATGACAGAAAAAATATCCCAAATGTAACTTTCAGAATGAAAAATGGATAATAATTAGGTAAAATGTTATTTTGAAATTTTGTTCCCAAATGTCCCATTGCTTTCATATCCTAAATTCCAGTGCCCTTGTACGTCCAATTAAGATATGAAATGGAAGAACTGCTAGTTAGCAGACTGCCCTGGCACCCAGAGGGGATTGTATCTGGTAACGATAGTGCTGAACTACACAGAAACAACACTTGCGGCTGTGAGCAGAGAGCTTATATTTCATTGCTCGCTCTTCTTCAAGTCTGAAGACAATCAAGCAGGAGAAGCAGGGCTACCATGGTAACCCAGGCTACTTGTTTTCCCATTTCAAGTCTAATTTACACTATTCATCACTCCATTGTCCACATACCTTATTCTTGTGTTGAATAAAGTTATAAGTAACACATTTTAATTCATGATTTCTTTTCTGCCAAAATCCCTAGCTTGGATCTGGAACAGACAGATTGGTGATTCTCTAATTGTGTCATCTCCTTCCAAAGCAGAACTTCCAGAATGACCTTCAAATGAGAAATGTGAAGATTGTAGGGAGGATAATGGCAATGCACACTTAACTTCAGTATACATGTTTGCGTGTATAATGCATGTGTGTGTGTGCATGGTTTTATGTTGAACCAACACATTGTAATAATGTATTTCAAGTATTTAATATGGTGACTTTTTGATGTGTCTCTTGTGTATATGAAAGCACTGATCCATATGCAAGCTGAGCACCATGGAAACCACGGCAGAGCATGCATGTGAATTCCATGTATGGTTTGCATTTCTCGGATGAATTGTATGGCAGTAGTTCCATTATGTTAATGAGTCATTTCATAAATAGCAAAAGGCATAATCTCTACTTTTATAAGTATTATTAATCCTAATATAAAAATGCCATATATATATATATATATATATATATATATGTTGTAAAATTTAAGGATAAAGGTGTGTTGGGGCATTTTTAAAGGCTATAACTGATTATGGGCCTACTCAATCCATGAGATAATTTGTTTTGTCTCAAACCACATTGAACCCTAAAATTGAATGTTGACATTTTCTTGTTTTCCCAAAGATAATTCCTTTGGGAGCATGAGCTTTCTTTCTTTCTTTCTTTCTTTCTTTCTTTCTTTCTTTCTTTCTTTCTTTCTTTCTTTCTTTCTTTCTTCATCCTTCCTTCCTTCCTCCTTCTTTTCGTGATTTTCAAATAACTGTGAGTAATTATTTTACTACCCCTTCTGTCCTTCTTGGAGTCATTAGAACTAGGACGTCATTAGTTTTTTGTCATGCATTGACACTCTAAAACTGTACTCAATTCAGGACATATTCTTTGATTTCTACAAGTTAACTTTCCTTAGAAGTGAGATCAGTAATACTACCCATCTTCCTGCTGGTCCATCATGACTGAACTGCCCATATATATGTCCAGAAATTGTCTCTGAAAGGAATATGGTACAAAAGTTGCTGTCCTTGTTCATGGGGCAAATAGTGAGATTAAAGGTACTATAAACTATTGGAATACTGCATCTTGGTCAAGTCAAGTCTTGTGGATCAGTGTATATATCTCTAAATCATCTTCTGACTTAACACAGGTCAGTATCATACATCTGAGTAAAACAAATAATTCTCACTTTTTAAAATTTTGTCAAGAAGTTATAAATAATATAATATAATATAAATTAAATTAAATTTCTTCCTAGTTAGGTGCACATTTGAAACAATGGAAAAGAAATTTTGGATGCTGTAAAAGCCAGCTCTCATTAAGCACATTTAAAAATATCTAAGGTGTTAAACCATGTTTTTTCCTAGAGGTAACAGTTTTTGTCTTTAAAATAAAAGAAAATTGACCAAAATACAGTTTACCATAGTTCAAGCATTTTCTATTGGACTGGTTGCCACTGGTCTCCATTGCCAGACAATCTGCTTGTCAAAAGTGGAACTAGATGTAGTCTTGCTTCTCATGGGTATTATAGCAGGAGTGATCAATGGTGGTGAATAGCTTTCAAATTTTCGTCCTCTCAGACTTTGTTCAAAACCACACAAACAAAGACACACCTGACTAACTGAAATCTGACTTTTAAATAAATTACTGGAAACAGACTTGAGGAAGTAGGAAGCAGAAAGTTTGATAATAGAAGATATAATTGAGTTCTAAAGTATAGAATTAGCAAACAGAACCTTGATGCTTCAAATGTTCTAATTGGCAGCTGAGGGTGATTGATCCTTGAAAACCATGATGGGATAAAAAGAGCATACTGCTATTCTCCTTGTGAATAAGGATACAGGTTAATAGCACCGCTCTTTCCTACTATTTGTGCCATTTGTCTCTACTATTTAATGGATGTTTATCTATGAATTTTATAACATAAGTTAACTATGTTTTAGTGTAAATTAGGAAAAGGAAAATAAAATTCTGTTGAGAGTAAACTGTCTATAAAATTTTCTTGCCTTAATTAGAAATAAGCATCACTGTTGAAACTATGAATTAGCATCAGCACATAAATCTTGAGAATTTCAATTCAGCATCTTTACTGAATTCCATGATAGGATTAATAAAAGACGGGAAGAGTCTAAATGGTGCCCCACATAACTTAAATATCTGTTCCACAAGCATTTATGTATTTTTCTGCTTTTAAAATAACTAAATATTTCTCCCTGAAATTCCTTATAAAAATGTGAATC
Organism: Cricetulus griseus; assembly: GCF_003668045.3. Classification (NCBI taxonomy): domain Eukaryota; kingdom Metazoa; phylum Chordata; class Mammalia; order Rodentia; family Cricetidae; genus Cricetulus; species Cricetulus griseus. Next base: position 449,129,887 of record NC_048595.1, read on the forward strand.
ATTTTTTAACTCAGCTAACATAAACACAGCTAACCTTACCTTAATGGCCTTAGTCCTGTATTAGCTTTCCTTCTACTTGAGATCCATGGGCACAGCTGAATAAATTAGAGCAAGAATAATTAGCAAAGCAGGAACAACAGGTGACAATGTGGTCAGGCTGCCAGAATCCTAGATTGTTAATGTCTTATGTATCTATCCATTTCCATTGCACAGTTTTTCTCTTGATATTGGATACTGTGTTCATTCCCCATTGCTCATTTTAATGAATACTTAACCGTATGAAATATTTGTTCGTTTCAAGGGAATTCCCTCTGGTTTCAAAAAAAAAAAAGAATGCAGAAACCATTTCAGAGCTTAATTAGGGAGATTTGGAACCTCAACCCTTGTTCAGCCAATTTTATCATAAGTAAAGTTTTTTTTTTTTTAACTCCCCCCCCCTCTGTCTATACAGTCATTTGTAATCCAGTAGAAAAATTCCATTCCCTCTCTGGTAAGTTTAGCCAAGCAGGACATCCAGTTGGGTGAGGTCACACTGGAAAATGTTTTATTTTTTTAAGGGTTTTCTAATACCTTTAAAAATCCAAGTTAAGTTTTAATGAGCATTGCAGAGGACTTAGATCCCCAGGAGGCAAATCAATTTTGTGTTTTGCATACCTGTTCCTTCAGTCTCTGAAACACCACCTCCACAGACTGCTCAGTGGCTACCTTGAGCCCCATATTCAGAGAAAAAGAATGCATGTATGGGCAATGCATTTCTCTTACCCAAAGGTTCTCAAAACCCTTCAGATGTTTTATTTTTTCAAGCAATGGGAGGGATAATGTGGATGTAAGGAAGTAGTTGCTATTTCAGCAGCAAGAGAGGTGTGAGGCTTAAGAGAGCTCTGGAAGTGTTGGGAAGGTGGGAAACGATATGCTTCATGACTTTCTCTTTCCCTTGGCCCTAGGTCAGCTACTGGAGCACAGTACAACAGACACACTATGGTTTAATATGATGACTGGTGAATGAAAACAACAAAAGAAAACAGTGCTGCCTAGGAGCAGCCAATGAAGTGAAGAATTCATGTGCACTTTCAGTTTTATTACATGTATGCTCTTCAGGGGATTTTTTAAGACTGTGGCTGTCAGGGATGTAGGATTCAATGGTTTATAGGTTGCACAATTGCTGCATCTTCATATATTATCTCAGATAAACAGGCACCATGAATCGCTCTGGAAGAGTCTCATGCTCCAGAGGGTGCCTCTCTGGACTTTTTACTATGTTCCGTTCTCTCTCTGCAGTAAGGAAATTATATACTAAAGATTAACTGAGCGTATCATTTCCTCTCTCCAGGATGCCATGCTGTGAGTCTGCTGACCTGGGCAGGAGACTGGCAGCTCGAGCTCCAGAAGGAGAAATTCTGGCACTGGGTGGATGCATGTTCTTTATTCATGCAAAGAAAATAGCTCACCTTTGACCAATGCTAAGTAATATATTGCATTGTGCTTTTGTTCTAGAAGATTCTTTATTACTAGACACTATATTATTAGATAGTTACATATGAATCTTTTCAGGTTGTTCTTCAGTTACCATATTCTTGATGAAGCCTACATAGTGTTGTTTAATTTGCAGGAATAAAATACACCCTACTCTTTATTTTCCAGCACTGCCTGTTTCTTTATGTACATTGTCCCTTCTAACACACTGAATATTTAGTCTGTTATTTGTGATGCCATGGGTTGAACTCAGGGACTCATTACAGCTAGGTCTGCTTCTATGACTGAGCTACCTCCCCACTCCAATTCTTGTTAGGTGGAAATGTAGTGCCCCTCTACCTGACTGCTACCTGTAGGTTATTAATAATTCTCCCTCTCTCTGACTCCTATCTGTTACTTATAATTTTCCCCTCTCTTGCACTCCTATTTATATTCTATTTATATAATTCCTATCTGCAGGTTATTAATAATTCTTCCCTCTGTCTCCTATCTGTACATTATTCATAATTTTCTCACTACCTGGTTTGTTTGGTAATCTTAAGGTAAGGCCTTGGGAAGTATGCAGCTACATACAGACAGTTAACTCTTGATCTTAATATGTTTACTTTGGTTAGAAACTTCCATTTTCTTCTGTTCAAAATGCTGTTTAGTACTTTATTTTATTTAGAGAAGATAAATAATCTATACTTTGGATACTTGGTTTCTTCTTCTTCTTCCAAAAAATGGACATAATCACTGACCAGAGTCTGATGCTAAATTTAAATCTCCTGACTTCTCAGCATTTATCAGATTTTGACCTTTATATAATTCTTAGACTTTTGATACAATGTGACTCTAAGAATGGCTGGCATTTCATTTTCATACCTAGTGATTTTATAAACATTTTGTAGCTGCTCTATAAGAAATAACTTGCAAGAATAATGAACACATACAATAAAGCCATAGCCAATTCAGTGTAATTTCCCTGGGTGAATTATTTTACATTTCTTTAGAAAGTGGAGTGTAATTTCTTTTAGACTTCTTGATTACCCAGTTTTGGGCATACAATGATGAGTATATGCTATTTAAATTTTCTTCAATGGCAAAGAAAATATTCAAATATTAAAGGTCATTTAACACGAGTCCTTCAATGCATTATTATATTGGATGGGATAGGCAAAATTATGCTGAAGTGAAATAATTTGAAAATCTCCCTGGTTTACAACAAAGCATATTTCTTTCTTGTGGCATATGCCCATCACTGGCCGTCTAGTCTTCTTTCCTGTATACTCTCTTCCAGTCTCATGGTGTATCAGTCTCCACAAGAACCTCTGGTGGCTCCAAGGTAAAAAAGGAAAGACAATCCACATGTTCTGTTTTTTTTGTTTTTTGTTTTTCCTAGTACTGTGGTTTGAACCTAGCATTTTAGGCAAGAAATGTGACATAGTGCTATGTCCTTAGACATAGTCCTTAACACTTGTGTTCAAAGTGGACACCATCTAAAGCAAACAAGATGTATGTTTAAGGTGAACAGGGCACATATGGGTGCTATGAATCATAAGCAGGAATTGAGTGGAAATGAGGGGAGTTTTGTAGAAAGGTTTTTCAGAGAAGCCCAGTGAATAGCCTTAAATATTAATATTATCCATTTGGATTGTATTTTAAAACCTGAGTACAAAGCTTTTGGAAAATTGCTTCAGTTGGGTTAGGTGACAAAGGCCTATAACAGCAACAATTTGGGAGGCTGAGACAGGATGAATTTAAAAATCTTGTCAGACTGTGCTAGAGATGGATTTCAAGGCAATGCAGGTTTCTTAGCAGAGCCCTGTCTCAAACATAAAAGTGAAAGGAACAAAAAGGGGCTGTATTTTAGTGGTACAGCCATTGTTAACATGTGTGGAATGCTAGTCTCCATGCTCAGTAGCACAAAAAATAAATAAAATATAGTTCTATTTCAGTACAGTTAATTTTTTTGCATTTGTCATAGATTGTAACAAACACAGCTAAGCAGAATTCTTATATATATATATATAATATATATATATATATATATATGTTCACACATGCCTGACCATTTCCTGAAGGAGTTTTAGTATCAGTACACTACTTTTCTAGAATGAGTCTGGAAACATTTCTTCCCTTTAATTTTTAGGTAATATTTACTTTAATAATTCATTAATTAAGCATATAAAAATATGCTTTAAACAAACGATCTGTGACAAATTATCAACAATGTATCAACATTCCATTTTGCTCCTCAAAATTATGAGACATTGGGTATACATTTTTCATGAGGGATAGAAATTTCATTTTAGCTGACATGCTTCCAAAACTTGATCTATAAAGTGTATAGATGCTAAAAATAAGAATATAACTATGGAAAGTGAGAAAGACAGAGTAACCATGGGTGTTTGAAGCAAACCTGCTCTTGGGAGATATTCATTGCCTATTGAAGGCTCATAGGTAATTCTTTTTTTAATGTAAGTTTTTAATCCTCTGAAAATTTTGTATATTAATACAATGTATTTTTCCTATTCATCTGTCAATTACCATCTTAAAACTCTCCTTAGCACTCACACTCTACTTCTTTTCCAAGTTCATCCTATCCATTTATATTCCCTCACGTTTCTCTTTATTACCTTCAACCCTTCATACATACCTCTTAGCATTTTTCAAATCCATGGCCTCTTTGTTTCATCAAATATATATATATATATTATATATACGCACACACACACACACACACACAGAGAGAGAGAGAGAGAGAGAGAGAGAGAGAGAGAGAGAGAGAGAGAGAATCTTACAATGCTTCTGTAATACTTGCTTTCCAGATGACATCTTTCAATCTTTAATGTTAGTTATCTCTCTTTTCACTTCTTGATCATTCCCTCCCACCATCACCCCTCTAAACCTTTCTGTTCCCTTATTCCTTTACTGCTCCCCCACATACCACCTGTGCTCCACCATCCTTCTCTTGGAATTCCCCCATGGCCCCTAACTAGTACATTGTCTTCTGTGAGTACTTCAATTGACACACATCTAAAGATTCAGACCTAGAGTCCACATATACAAAACATAAAGCTGGCAGGGCGTTGGTGGCGCACGCCTTTAATCCCAGCCCTCGGGAGGCAGAGGCAGGTGGATCTCTTTGAGTCCGAGGCCAGCCTGGTCTCCAGAGCGAGTGCCAGGATAGGCTCCAAAGCTACACAGAGGAACCCTGTCTCGAAAAACAAACAAACAAACAAACAAAAACAAAAACAAACCCAAAACCCATAAAGCCACCTTTGTCTTTATGGACTTGGGTTACCTTATTCTGGATGATTATTTCCAGCTTCATAAATTCATCTATATATTTCGTTACTTCAGTTTTCTTTAAAGCTAAATAATATTCCATTATATATGTAAAATCTATTCATTTGTTGATTGGCATCTATCCTTTGTCCATTTTCTGATTATTGTGAATATAGCAGCAATTAACATGGTTGAGCAAAACTCTCTCTAATAGGATAGTGACTCTTTTATGTCTAGGAGTGTAAGATATACCATATACTAAATCAATTCCCAGATTTTTTTTTTTTTTTTTGATACAGGGTTTCTCTGTATGATAGTTCTGGTTGTCCTGGAACTAACTTTGCAGACCAGGCTGACCTCAAACTCTAGAGTTCTGCCTGACTTTTCCTCCTGAAAGACCCCTGCCCCTTAGCCCTTTCTTTCTCAAGTTTGCCTCCTCCTCCGGTCGGCAGCTTCTCCGATCCCCACCCCCGCCGGCCTCCACTTCCCCCGCCGCCGCACTCCCCCGGCCCGAGGGCGAGCACCAGGTGGGCCGGCCCAAGGGCGAGCATCAGGTGGGCCGGCCCAGGGCCCTGCCCCCGAGCCCCCCGCCCGATGGGGAACACTCCATCCCAAGGTCTCCACCCCCAAGGTCAGCCATCTGGATGCGGAGGGGGGAATTGAGTCTGTTGTACCAGACACCAGACCTTGAGAATATGCTGGTCTGGAATGGCTCTGTGCCTCATTTGAACCATCCAATAGAAATGACTCTGTACTTTGCCTCATTTGAATGACTCTGCACTTTGCCTCATTTGAATAACTCTATACTTCACCTCATTTGAATAACCCTATATAGCGCCTCATTTAAATTGACCAATAGGAATAACACTGTACTGCGCCTCATTTGAATTATCCAATAGAATCTCTGCTTCTCGCTTCTGTAGTGTGCTTTCTGCTATATAAGGACCCTTCTCCCTTGGCTCGGCGCACTTGGCCTCACAGAAGCTAAGTCTCCCCGGGTACCCGTGTATCCAATAAAGCCTCTTGCTGTTTGCATCCAGTTCGTGGTTTCGCTGATTCCTGGGTACGGGTCTCCTTCTACGAAAGTACCTCTTCAGGGGTCTTTCACTCCCAAGGGCTGGGATTAAAGGGACTCACCACTAGCACCTCCACACAGAATTTCACAGTGACTTTACCTGTGTGCTCCCATCAGTAGTGAATGTGTGTTCTCCTTTCCTGATACCTGTGCCATTTGTCTCATTGACCTTAGCCCTTCTGACTGACTAAGACAAAATTACAGTCCTTTTCATTTGTATTTCTCTAATGGCTACAGATATCAAACATTAAAAAATGTTTCTCAGAATTTATGTTTCTTCTTTTATGAAGTTTCTTTACTTCCATGCCCCATTATTTAATTGAGTTCTTTGTGTCCTGTTTTTGCTCTTGTTTTGTTGCCAATTTTAGTTCTTTGGATATTCTAGATGCTGTCACTCAGTCAGATATGTAGCCTGTGAAGATCTTTCTGCATTTTGTAGACTGCATTTTTTTACTATAATGATGGTGTTCTTTGCTGTGTGGATGATTTTCAGTTTCATGAGGTATCACCTGTCAGATATTGGTTTTAATGTCTTTGCTACTGTAGTCCTGTTCAGAAAATTCTTTCCTATGCTTATAAGTTCAAGCATATTACCTACTTTCTCTTCTAACAGATTCATTAAGTCATATAAGACATCCTTGATTAACCAGGAGTTGAAATTTGTGTAGGGTATGAGAGATAAGGATCTAGTTTCATTGTTCTACATTTAACAACCCAATTTGACAAGCATCATTTGATGCAGACGCTTTATTTTCTGGGGTGTGCATCTTTTGGCCTCTTTGCCAACAATTGTGTAGCTCCTGGAGTCTGGGGTTTTATCTGAGTCCTCCACTCTACTCCTTTGATCATGTTTTTATGTCAGTATCATGCTGTTTTTAAATTTAAATTGGAAACAAGCTTGTTTTACATATCAATTACAGTTCCCTCTCCCTCCCCTCCTCCCCTGTCCCCTACTGCTTCCCTATCCCTTTCCATTTCTGCTTCCCAGGGAGCCTTTCATGGGGGAATCTTCAAATCTGTCATATCATCTGGAGCAGGGCCTAGACCTCGCCCATGTGTCTAGGCTGAGAGAAAATCCCTCTATGTGGAGTGGGCTCCCCAAGTCTATTTGCACACTATCGATAAATACTGATCCACTACCAGAGGCCCCATAGACTGCCCAGACCTCCTCACTGACACCCAAGTTCAGGGGGTCTGGATCAGTCTTATGCTGTTTTCCCAGCTATCAGTCTAGGGTCCATGAACTCCCCCTTGCTCAGGTCAGCAGTTTCTGTGGGTTTCTCCAGCCTTGTCTTGACCCATTTTCTCATCACTCCTTCCTCTCTGCAACTGGTTTCCAGAGTTCAACTCAGTGTTTAGCTGTGGATGTCTGTTTCTGCTTCTATCAGCTACTGGATGAAGGCTCTGGGATGGCATATAAGGTAGTCATCAATCTCATTATCAGAGAAGGGCATTTATGGCAGCCTCTTGACTATTGCTTTGATTGTTAGTTGGGGTCACCTTGTAGATATTTGGACATTTCCCTAGTGTCAGATTTGTCTTTAAACCTATAATGGCTCCCTCTATTGTGGTATCTCTTTTCTTGCTCTCCTCTATTCTTCCCCTGACTCAATCTTCCTGCTCTCTCATGTCCTGCTCTCCCCTCCTTTTCTCCTCTTCTCTTTCTCCCAACTCGGTCTTCAATCCCTGCATGCTCCTAAATAGCTCAGGTGATCTTGCCCCTTTCCCCTTCTCAGGGGGACCATGCATTACTCTTAGGGTCCTCCTTGTTTTAATTACTATAGCTCTATAGTGCAACTTGAAATCAGGTAAGATAATTTCCCCATCAGTGTTTTCTTGTTCAGGATTGTTTTGACTATCCTGAATTGTTTGTGTTTATGAGTTTTGATATTACCTTTCAATTTATCTGAAGAATAATATTAGAATTTTGATGGGATTGTGTTAAATATGTAGATTTTTTTCAAGAGACAGGGTTTCTCTGTCTCTCTTTGGCTGTCCTTGAACTCATTATGTAGACCATGCTGGCCTTGAACTCACAGAGCTCCACCTGCCTCTGCCTCCTGAGTGATGGGATTAAATGTGCACTAACACCACCTGGCAAATATGTGGAATTTTAAAGGATGTCTATTATTAGTCATACTAGTATATGAACATGGAGATCTTTCCCTCTTCTGGTATTATCTTTCTTTCTTGAGAGAAATTCTGGTGATATATTATTTATGATTTACTAAAACATGCCTGAGGATTCAGAAAGCAAAGAAAGCCACAAGCCATAGAGGCCAGGCACACACCTTTAATCAGAGCAGCCAGGAGCTAGGAGGTGGTGGTACTCACCTTTAATCCTATGACTCAGGATTAAGAGGTAGGCAGATCTCTGTGAGTTCAAGGCCACCCAGGTTTACACAAGAGTGAATCAGTCTAAAAGAGAATTAAAGCTCAGACCTTTCATCCCAGCACTAGAGTGTATAAGAGACAGATATAAGCATTCACTCTCTAGCCATGCTGAGGAGAGGTTACAGTCTGAGGCTTGGTGGAGAGCTCGTGGATCAGCCCTTTAGGCCTGCGGTAGAGGTAAGAGCTAGTAGCTTGGCTGCTTTGCTTTTCTGATATTCAGCTTGAAGTTCGAACCCCAGTATTAGTATCTGGATCTTTTATCTGTTGTGTTAGAAGAATATTGTCCAAGCATATTTTTATTTATCTATAAAATTAATAGAGTGAAAACCATTATTTTACACTATTAATATATCCTGATAAAAGAGAAGATAAGGTAAAACTTTTTTTTTTTTTTTTTGGTTTTTCGAGACAGGTTTTCTCTGTGTAGCTTTGGAGACTATCCTGTCACTTGCTCTGGAGACCAGGCTGGCCTTGAACTCACACAGATCCACCTGCCTCGGCATCCCGAGTGCTGGAATTAAAGATGTGTGCCACCAACGCCCGACAAAACAAATGTTTTTAACTGTGTGTTCTTACAAGTAACTGTTGATATTGTGAATAGTCTTTATTTATTTATTTATTTTTAATGATTCAGTCTTCTGTAACGCCAGCAGCCCAGCTTGGCTGCTGTTTCTTTACTTTGCTTTCCACACATATATACATATGCCGTCATGCTATTCTATACTCTAGTAATCTGTGTCAAACTTTAAGCTTCTGTCCAACTACACAGTGCATTTATTTCAAGAGAGTGATAACAACTAGCAAGATAGATTGACACTATTTACTTTGAGCATATACCTTCAGGAGAGCAAGGCAAGCCAAGGTCATGGACCATCATTCTGATTAGAAGGTGTATATAAAAGTGGGCAGTTGTGTATCCAAATGAGGGGTGCAACCCTGTGTTCACGTGGTTCTTCAATATGTACTGAGAAAACAAACCTCCATTTTACAGGACAACTAGGGGGAAATGATGAGAATGTGGGAAGAAAAATATTCTCTGATTAATTCTGTGTCTCTGGGCAAGATTTTAACAGTTCTGGACTTCAATTTCCAGTCCTGGGAAGTGTTGAAATGTTACAAATAAGTATTTCTTTACATAGCTTCAATTTTACTGATTTACTAAACTACATCTGTAAATCATAGACTCAGAGATTTCTGAGTGTTAACCTGAAGAAATGGTAGTGTGCTAAGAATTATTAAGGGAAGTAACATGAGAACAGGAAAAGACATCTACAGCAATATTATCTGTTTAGATGGTTGCCAACAACCCTGGAGTGCGTTCCATTTAGGTAACTCACATGGCAAGACTTACTTTGTTTTCATGGGCTTTACATTTTCTTTCTGATCTCCCATTGAAATTTTTGCCTGAAAAGAAGATAACCCTCAAACATTCATATGAAAAAGAGTCTTTTTGTCTATGTGACTTACTTTACAGCTGCAAACTACAAGCACATTCAAGGACCATATTGATACAAAGAGAAGCCAATTTCTCTCAGAGAAGAAAAAAGATTTAGATAATTTATTTATAATAAACTGTGTGAGCTCTTTTTTTTCCAGAGTGAATTGCCTTCTTGAAAGCATGAAATTTACCTAGTAAAATATTCACGGTAGCTTCTGTTTCTATGACATTGTCCTATCAAGCCTTTGTGTCTCTCACTGTTTTTGTTTTCTCCACTTTTGTCTTTACGAAAGGCATGAGAGGATATTTGCATCACAGAAACATAGTAATATCAATAATTCATTTAAGACTAAAATTTAGCGGGGAGAGAAAATTACTTTCTTTGGGAGGCTTTTTGTGTTCAAAACGTTCAGTCTTCTACACATATATGTTAATTTGGTTACTGTCCTCAGTGTTCTCCTAGAATACTAGATAATTTAATCTATCTATCTATCTATCTATCTATCTATCTATCTATCTATCTATCTATCATCTATCTAACTATCTATCTATCTATCTATCTAATGTACTGATCTATGTTATCTTATATCTCCTTACCATGCAGTTTCAATCTATTTTAATTTCTTAATTACTGCATTTATTAAGTTATAGATAGAAGAACAGTTATTCATTTAGTTATGATTCAGCAATTTTTAAGTGTTTCTAAGCTTAGATATCATTTACATTATTAAAATTTCTTTAATTATCAAAAATCCTTAATAGCCTTTTTATATTGAGGTTTAAAATTATTATCAATGATCTCTTTCACACTGGAAAATAGAGTTAAGCAATTTAAAATATATTTTATCTATTTGCAGTGATGTGATAAAGTATTACATGTCTATGTAATTTTGTTTTTGTTTTTTGAGACAGGGTTTCTCTGTGGGTTTGGAGGCTGTCCTGGAACTAGCTCTGGTAGACCAGGCTAGTCTAGAACTTGCACAGAGCCATCTGCCTCTGCCTCCTGAATGCTGGGATTAAAGATGTGTGCCGCCACCATCACCGGCTTTTACATGTCTATGTATTTTTAAAGGAAAAAAATGAAATATTTCCCAACACAAATCCAATGCAATGAAACTATGTCATTGGATACTTTTTCTTTAAATCTTTTTTTAAATAATGCATTTTAGTTTTGTTTATCTTATAAAAATTACACACACACACACACACACACACACACACACACACACAAACACACACACACACACACACACACGGATGTAGTAAGAGAAAATACTAGAATACATGTAATATAAAGGAAAGGTGGGCTCTGGGCCTGAAGGTTTAAGTGAGGATGATACAAAGAGAAGGTATGGGACTGATTAACCCAAACCAAATATGTATGAAGGCATAAATTCAAGCTAATTAAAAACTTCCTCAAATCTTTTTCTGATGCCAGGCTTAGCAAAAGATGAGCTAGACTCACATCTTCTCAATCAACCTGCTACATGCTTTGTCCATGCTTTTCCGGGAGTGTAGGAAGAAATTCCATCATTATTTAGGTCATTTCTAATGAAATCAAGTCAATAAATATTTCATAAACTGTTACATTTAAATTTGTTTATTTTGTGAATTGGGGACACATTGTTGCCAATGCATATCTCTAGTCTTTGGGAATATGTTAGTTTGCTGAAGGATGAAGTTCTTGGCTGAATTCACACATTTTGTCATGTAATATGAAAAATAAAGACATAATGAAATGAATGTTCTTTGGTTTTCACTTATTTCTCTTAGGCTTCTTAAAAGAAACTGGCTTTTCTTCAAATCACAAATAGATTGAGGAGAGGAATACAGTTATAGTAATACATTTTTAGTTCTGATAGCCTGGTTTGAGTAAGTCCACATAGCATAAAAGGCAAATGATTATATATATATATAAATGAAAGTACTCTTTAGGCCTTACATGACTTGTGCAAGCGGCAAGGGTCTATGAGATCCCCATATACCTGCACTGAATACTAATAAATGATCAGCAAAACAGTCCTTAGAGAAAGGTAATATGTTTATTCCTATTTTGCAAATGATGAATTAGTGGTACCTAAAAAAAAAAAAAGGAGTTTATGTGATTTGTTCTAGGATAGACAACTAGCAAATTAGGAAGTTGGTATAGTAACCTAGAGGAATATCAGGGAATCCTCATCTTGGTTTACATCAAGTCAAAGGACAGTGCTCATCCTCATCTTGCTTGTGACACTCACCATCACTGTCCACATGGCACTTTTCTCAGAAAGCACTGATTTGCCCTCTGACAACTCTTTTCTTCCCCCTCTGCAGTGCTGTCCCAAACATTATGAAGTCATAGTACCTTAAGGCTTCATTAGTTTCCTTTCTTCTTCTCTTTAAAACTCTCATTCATTATCTTTGTGCATGATTTACATTGGTATTGATATGTAAATTACTCCACAATCCATATTTCTGGCTCTGAATTCTCATTGGCTAAACACTCTTTTAAAAAGTATTTGATTTCATGTTATCTTCTCTACACAGCTTTCTGAGATGTATAGAACCAGAAATAGACCTGAGCATCCTCCTCCCACCCATGATGCAAAACTAAAGCCGGTTTGTGTTTGCTTCCTGTTTAATAAACATTACCAACATCAACCCAATCATAAGAAACAGCCTTGAAGCTATCTTTTTATGTTCTCTTCCTCACCAGACCTTCTCATCATGTCTAATGCCCTAACCTATGAACGAGCTACTATTCTACCTTATGAGACTGTTACCATAAGCTCTTCCTTTCCATTCGCTAATGCAAATCTAGAATATCATAGAAGTTTCTGTTTTCTTTCTGCTAAGAAATCTTAATGGGCTCTTCATTGTCTTTTTTAATATAAATTTTTATTTAAGTTAGAAACAATCTAATTTTACATATCAATTCCAGTTCCCTCTCCCTCCCATCCTCCCATGCCCCACACTGACCCTGCCATCCCATACCCCATCCACTTCCCAGGGAGAATGAGGCCTTCCAAGCTAGCTCATGCACCAGGGTCCCACTGCCAGGGGCCCCTCATATAGACCCAGCTACACAACTCTCTCCCACTTACAGAGGACCTAGTTCATTCCCATGGAGTCTCCATAGTTGTTGGTGCAGAGTTCATGAGTTTTCATCATGATCTTGACCTCTCTTGCTCATGTATTCCCTCTTCCCTCTGTTCAACTGGATTCCTGGAGCTCAGCCAGGTGCTTGGTTGTGAATCTCTGCATCTGGTTCCATCAATTACTGGATGAAGGCTTATCATTCTAAGTCAGGAATCCATATGTGACACTTTATTTCCCCTATCGTTTTAAGTTCATTTCTTTCCCCATGTCTTACAGGTTCATTTTATAATTCTCACAAACGTATAAAAACCCAGTCTTCTTTTTGTATGATGTAATGTTAAAGGGAAGAAACATTTTTCTATTTCCATTAATTAAATCACTGAAAACTGTGTAGCTTAACAGATTGTTCAAACTCAATCATTTAGATTTTCTTCAGTTCAAGTATAGTGCTAAATTAAGGACTTTGCACTAAAGACAAATAGTACATATATATACATAGTTAGAATTTGCACAAGTATCTGGGTTGAGTATTTATATGACTATACTACTCAGTTAGCTTTAGTCATCCCAAACTAGAAGACACTTGTGGTGTGGGAAAAGATGTGAGGATTGTAAAATGAATTGAAGTTAATTGTGTACATATGCATGTGTTTAACAATGACAAAGAAGGAAGAAGTCATGAATTCAAGAAGGAATGTTGGGAAACGGAAGAGCCAGAAGGGAAAGAGGATGAGGTCAAACACATTACTGATGTATAAAATACTCAAAACAAATACATGTAAAAAAAAAACAGATTGCATAATGAAGATGAATAAACAGAGGGGGCCTTGATGTCCCTTAATATTTATCTGATCCACTGGGCACTATTCCTTCATCAAATATATTAAAGATTGTCAGTCTGATTTTTCATTTTCCCCATAGATCTGTACATATTAATACGGGTCCTCGGCTGTCTACAACCCCACTGTGTGTGACTCTGTGGAAGAGTCTCTTTCCCATGTATTTGTTCTTTTCCTTTACTCATGACAGCATATAAGAAAATCATTTAATCTGAGACCTCAAGAGCCCTTTAATCAAACCTTTCTATGAAATGACATTTATGCCCCCACCACAGTTCATTTTCCTTGGTGTTGCAAAAGTAAAATCTTAATTTTTAGTGTTAAGGATTTGAAAGGCTGCACTTACAAAATGTCCTTGATGACATTTACACAAGCTGAGTGACAGGATTCTAGAAGGAGAGCTCCTTGCCTACTGGCTAAGCCCCACCTGCAAGTCATTAAGGACAATAACACGGTTCTCAGGGCCTGACCACATTATTTATAGAGCTTGACTGGACTGTCAGAAAATAATAGCAGCATTTTATACTTCTGCTGTGTCTTGCATCTTAATGTTTCTTACCAACATAAGTAAATTCTTCTATCACTCCTGTGCAGGTTTGGATAAATATTATGACATCAAGTTTTACAGATGGGGAAGTGGGAAATGAAGCACAGATGTTAAATAATTTTCTTCAATCCCAAGTCGCTATATAGCACTTTCCCCAAACTATATAAATAATACCAAGGATTATAAGTGATGTACAGGAAAGTAGACATGGGTGAGGTAAAGAGTGTGTGCATACGCCAATTGAACATGGAACAGCCACAGCGGGAGTCGTTAAACTTAGAAATTTATTGAGAAAAAGAAAGAGGAATTAAGTCATGATGGTTTACCTGTAGCATCTATCCTGGTAAGTTCCAAAATGACTTGAAATTGGAGGATGAAAATGTCTGTCCTCCTCTCAGCTATTTCTTCTAGTCAAAAGACTGACAACAGACTTGGAAGAAAATGGAGTAGATTTCAAATGAGAGACTATGTCTCAGATGGACTCAATATAGGGTTTGGTAATGAGCTTTTAGACTGAAAAGGAAAAGATTGGTTGAAAACTTGTGTTTATTATAGCACCAATACTAGAATTTTCCTATTCAGTAATGTTTTTTACTCTTTAATCATTATTAACATCTGCTCATAGCTGATTACTTCTTCACTCATCACACAATGTTTATTCATGTGTACACACTTATATTAAGCATATTTCACATGTGTGTATATTCTGTCTCCCATAATATGTATATGACAAATTGCTGTGTAATTATGTTATACACATACATGCATGCTGATGGCTGCTACAGTTATTTTTAAAATTTTTTCTAGGTCCTGTTTAAAATAAACTTTCTCTCATCCACTATTAATAACTTGTTTTCCTGGTGGGATAATTTTAAGTCAAGGCTTAATTTAATTTAATTTAATTTAATTTATATATATGTATGAGTAATTAGGTCTCAATATTGCCCCCTTAATATACTGTAAATTCTGTGATCATAGGAGCCCTCATAAAGTCTGCACTTTTGCTTAGATTTTTCCCTCCCAGGTAGATCTCCAGTGAAATATTTTAAGGACTATTGAATGATTCCTTGCTTCAGTATGTCATATGCTATGCACATCTAAAATGTTAAGCATATCTTCATCCATTAATTCACATTTATATGTTTTCCATTTGAGGGTTTTCTAAGTAAATATTTAGTGAATAGAAAGTGAAGAAATACACAAATAGTGATTTCTATTTAACTTACATCCAGAAAAGGTTTCTCAATTGTAAAAGTCTTTATTAGCTTTTAAGAAACTTCATCACTGTTCTTTAAGATTGGCCCCACTGATTGATAGTAACAATAAACATGTATTACCATTTAATTAACATTACAGGCTTACCATTTCTACAAGTACTTATTAACATGTAACATTTTTTTCTTTTGGTAATCACAATTCAAGCAGATTTGAGGTGATGTATATTTGTGATTCAACTTATATTTCTCAGGATATTATATACATCAAATATTTCAAATGTCTCTTGATCCTTTCTCTCTTTGGGGAATGTGTTCAGAGAAAATGTACTCGCCTTTAATGAAATTATTTTTATTGTCATTAAGTGCTTTGTGCTTTTGTATATTTTGGTTATTAGTCTATTATTTGAAGTGTTTTTCTCTTTGCAAAATTCCCCTCCTGTCCTATCACCATAATATTCTGTTAAATTTTTACTTTGCTTTTCAAATGGTTTTGTTTATGTTTTTAAATCAGTCAACTTGTTTTCAACATTGTTTTGCTATTTGTATCTTTTGTGACCCCATACAAATTTTATGACTATTTAAAACTCTTAAACTCTTAGCATCTTTGTAATTTGGGTGATGATCATATTGAATCAGGAAGTTTCCTTCAATGGTATGAATATTTTAAGTATATTAATTTTCAATTTGTGAACATAGACTATTATTTCACATATGTCTTTTTTCATTTGATCTTTAATATTATGGAATAATTAATTTCTAATATTTTATGTGTGTGTTTCCTGTGAGATTCCTTTCCTTTCTGTTTTTAGTCTGAATTTTAGTTAGGGTCTCTTTATGTGGCCTAGGCTACTCTAGAAATCCAGTGTAGCCCAGGTTGTACGCCAATTCAAATAATCTTCTGTCATTAATATCCTAATGGGTACACATGCATGCCTGACTTTGTATCCTTGTTTTATTTTGGTTTTGGTTTTGTTTTTGATGTCCCCTCCCAGAAAGTTGACTACTTGTATACAGAGATGCTATAGAGTTATATTTTGTCTTTGTATTCTTCAACTTTTACTGAATTTAGTTACTATCCCTGTCTTAGTAGAGTCTTGAGTATTCTACATAGCACAGTATTCATCCACCTGCACTAACAATTTAACTTATCAATGTTCAATTTAGCAGCATTTTCTAGCTATTAATTTCTATGAATAAAACTAGTCTGGGGTGAACAAAAGTGATGATAAAGTGAGAAAGATGCCAGGGATACAAGAATGGGTCAACATGCACAGATAAGGAAGCTTGGGGTATAATAGTAAAAGAATGAAGAACACACTTGTATGATCCTAAAAATACAGATAAAGGTTTTGAAAAAATTCAACATTCCTTTGTTAAATATCATAATATTAAATATCATAATAATGGCGTAGAAAGAATGTATGCCAACAGAACATATGATAAACTCACCATGAAGAGCAACATTGGTACTTAGGGATGAGTCAAAGAAAGAACAGGAATCCTTGATTATCATTCTACATACTTTTATAAAGAATGGACCCCAGATGTGTATACACTATTTTGGTACAATAATAATAATAATAATAATAATAATAATAATAATAATAATAAACAATAACAATAATAATAACTGATGTATATCCATTAATTATTGATTTCCATTTTTTTTAAAGACCAAGTTTCTCTGTGTAGCCCTGGTTGTCCTGTAGTTCACTATGTAGAACAGGTTGAACTCAGACATCTGCCTGCCTCTGCCTCCTGAGTGCTGGGATGAAAGACATGGGCCCCTACCACCTGGCTGAACTATTATTTCTCTTAAATTTCCTATAACAGACATTATATTCCTCAGTAAAGGTATCACTAAATAACTCATTTAGTTTTATTTTTTTTAAATTTCCATACACTGTATTTTGATCTGGTTCTATCTCCTCCCTCAACTTCTGTGAGATCTTCTACACCTCCCAACCTTCATGTTCATTCTCTCTCTCCCCCTCTCTCTCAAAAAGAGACCTATAAAACAAAATAAAACAAAACAAAAACAGAGGTAAGAATTGCAAACATCCCATAAGTCAAAAATGAATACCAATCAAGCAATATCAGGCATGAGTTCTGTATCATGGAGAGTGCCTCATAAATCATGAAGTCCTTGGCTACTCCCAAGACATTAGTTTTATTATTATACCTGTATATCTTACAGTCATGTCCTTGAAGGTGGTTCTATCTGGTTGATTCTCATACTGTGTCAAATTGGGCACCAGTTAGATGTTTCAGTGGTCAATGACACCAGGAAGTGATGTATTCAGTAATAGGATCTTACTTATCAGGTTATGGAGGAATCAAGCCATAGCCTTCATTCACTTTGTATCTTTATTTACTGTTTCTTTTCTTCAAATAATTTCCATATTGGTTTTCCCCAATCATATCTATTAGGGACGAAATTTATTTGCAATTGAGTTGAAAAGCTAAGTATTTTTCTTTGTAAATTGCTAGATTTCTGGGCATATGAAAACTATACTTCAATAATTCTTACTAAATCAGTTAATCATATATTTTTCATGGAACTAAATTCCAGTTATATTTCCTGATCACAGATGCACTGAATAATATATCTATTTAATTGGCAGCATTAAAACAAGGAGGAATAATCACCTCCATGGTGGTTCACAATGAATACTATATCAAGGAATCAGTTCAGATAAACAGGAAGAATTGAAGATGTTGACAGCTGTATCCACCTGGGTCATGTGTTCATGGGAATCTTAACAGTAGGAAGCAGCTAGAACATGAAAAGAGTCACTGCCTTTAGGTAAAGAGCTGCTAGAGACATTGAAAGGAGGTAGAAAGGGCTATCTAACACTGCCATGTCACCTCCAGCTGTGATAGTATCATGACTGAAAGATGCTACCTCATGCTGAACAAGAGACTAACAAAATGATGCAGCTCCTGAGGAAATGAAGCTGTTGAGGGGCAAAAATGAATCTATCCTGGCTGACACTGACAAGTTCCAAATGTCAGAGTTCTACTCATAATGTGTCAATTTAAATTGTGGGACAAGCCATGACTAAATCAATTAATTTTAATTCAGACCTTCAGATGACAAGTTTAGGTAATGTTCTGGATGTTGAAATTTGTAAATCTGTGACATCAAGTTTCATGACAGCAAAATGATATTTCTCAAGATATTATTAGAGACACAGAGGTTTCCCAGCCAAAGATACTGGTAGATTGTTTTGTGTCTTGGAATAAGGTGATTAGGGTAAAGAATAGTCTTACATGGTTGTAGAGGTGATAAGCTATATTGTGAATGCACAGTTTCACTTTCTGTATGTGCTCAATGTCAATCATACTGTTTATCACAAAGGTTCACTACTGGATGAGTGCCCTAGTGAGGTAGAACTTGAGTAAAGTTTAAGAACACGTATAAATGCATAGTGACAAGAAATAGCAATGAAAATATGTGGACTTGAAGTCATTAATGTTCTTTGGGGAAGAGAGAATTGTCCTTTTGGAATGTGATGTATAGTGTTAGGAATGCTGGGTGTGTGATTCTAATCTTTGCGATGCTCAGCAGTTGTTTCATCCTAGGAGCTGGGCCATTAGGCACATGGTGGTGGCTGATCAGAAGGAAGGGCTTTCTTATCATAATGATGACCATGTACCATAGCCAAGCCTTTTGTCTTCATGATTATGGATACTCAAGAAATGGTAAGTCACAAACATTTATGCCATTTGTCTAATTTATGTAACTGATCATGCTTGATGGCAAGCTGTACTTTTCCTAGGCCTGGGTCATCTCACTGACTTGAGGTTCTCATATGAGTTCCAGTGATCTCTTTGTGAAAATCTCCTTCACTCTGTGAGAGTGGTTACTCTGTGACAGTGGTGTCTGCTTCATAGGAACGTCATCTAAAAGTGAAAAAGAAAGCTGGGGTCTTTTGATTTTGTGGAGAGCCCCAAGTAGAGAGCACATTCATATACTTTCTGGAGGGCAGGACTCAGAAAGATAATACCAGAACAATAAAAACATGGTTAACAGAAATTAGAGATTACAGAAAATAAGCAGGTTATAAAATTCTGTGTAAATGGAAGAAAATATGGAAAAATAAGATAAAGTCATGCAGCCAAGCAGACATGAGGCATTGATAAGAAAGATGTTGGGATTAAAGAAAGTTACTTTAGTTTTTATTCATCCCATTTTATTTGCCTACAGATTGGTTCTTGTCTATCTGCAACAAACTCAGCTACTGATGGGTAGCAAAATAATGAGAATACTGAAGATAAAGCAAAGTTACTCACTTCTTATGTCACAGCTGAAACATCTCAAATGACTTCCAGTCTTTTTAGTAAGTCTGAACTCCCACATTCATAGTGCTATGGGGACAAGATAGCCAAAAATCAGTAAAACGTGATTCAAAAAGCTATAAAGTAGTGTAACACAGAGAGGAATTCACTTCAAAGGTGTCAATATGGTAATCTCAATACAGTGAACTCAACAGCCTTTGGGTATCTTACTTTGATGGCAAAAGGTTTGGTATAAACATTGTTATAAAAAATAGGAAGTAAATAAATAAATTAGGAATTTAAAAGTGGTTAAATGTGGGAAATGCTCCATATATATATATATATATATATATATATATAATATATATATATCACATACATACATGCACTTAATATATATATATATTAATTCACACATAATATATTCACACATACACCATAAACACACACACACTCACCATTAAGAGCAAAGACATTATCCTGAGATCTGTTCCCAGAATGAGCTGGGTCATAAAGTTGTAATGATTCTGAGGTTGATCATGTAGGAGAATCCACCTGGCAAACAGAAAATAGCTAAGGATAAGTCTATCCTACAGCCAAAAAGAACCAAGAAGCAATCATTATTAGTCTCTGATTTTAGCCTGCTAAGCCCAATGTTGAATATTTCTATGCAAGGAAGATGTATTGTTTAAGCAATAAGCTTGTGGTGTCATTTTGTTCTGTAATAACTAGGAAGTCAGTCTGTATATTCAGAGTATGATCCTAAGACTCCTTGAATAAAGGAGCAAAATATCACAGAAGACCTTAGTTAGCATGGAACATGGTAAGAGCAAATGCCTATCTTGTAAGACACGGTAAAGGTGAGGGAAAAATGATAGAAAGGACCGTTTATAGTGGTCAGCTTGGCTGATTAACTGTGAGAAATGATCAAAATGTATGCACAGAAACTTTGGTATTATTCAGCAATTTAAAAATGTTCAATTTCAACAAGAGTGAGTAGAGGTTTATGACAAAGAGGGAGAAAGGGGTTTAGTTTATTACCCAGCAGGACAGGGGTGTTGCCAGTTGTTGTCATTTGAGAAATACCCTCCCCTGCTTCTCTGCCAAGTTTACAATCTTGAGCTGTCGGGTGCTGAATAAGTTCATCAAGTATGGTAGGATCAAAATTAGCATTGCAGCGATCATAGAGAAATTTTATTTAAATAATATTTCAATATTAATTAATTGAAAACTGTCTTAAATTTGTCTTCATCTTCTATTTCAGGAAATACAAACTTTGAAACTTTCAAATTTCAAAGAATACGGTTAGAAAAATATTTTAAATAAATTAAACAATGAAAAGGAATGTTTAAGGATGTATGTTTAGTATTCTTGTACTTTTTACACCCACTCTCTGCAGCTCTTCCTCCCTACTCTAGACTTTTTATTAAAGTCTGTATTCCACATAAGGGGAACAACATATAATACTTGTCTTTTCATTGGATTCTGGCATATTTGAAGTGATATAAAATATGAGAGAATGAGAGAGGCAGGAGAAGAGAGAGAGAGGCAGAGACAGAGAGAGAGACAGAGAGAGAGAGAGAGAGAGAGAGAGAGAGAGAGAGAGAGAGAGAGAGAGAGAGAACCTGGGATTGGTCTCAAGCATCCACATGGTGGTTGCAACCATGAGAAACTTCAGTTCCAGGGAAACCAGTGTTCTCTTGTGTCCTCCATAGGTACCAGGCATGTACAGGGTGCGCATCTCTGAATTCAGGTAAAATAGTCACACATATCAAATAAACAAATCTTAAAAATATTCTTCCCATCTAGGCATTGGTAGTACATGCCTTTAATCGCAGAACGCTGGAGGTAGAGGAATACAGATCTCTGATTTCTAGGCTAGTCTAATAGGCAGAGTGAGTTCTAGAACATACAACAGCCAAAGCTGCACAGAGAAACCCTGTGTCAAATATATATGTTCTTCCATTATTTGGACCTAGAGAATAACAGCATCTTCACATTTGAGGGAAAGTATAATATTTAATAAAATAACTATATATAGTCCAGTGCAACTCTACAAACTCAATTCCAATAGTGGTATTGCCACATGGGAAATGCATTTTAAATATTTACCAAAAGAATCAATATTTAAAAAATTGGTGCCTTTGATTTTATGATGAACATGACAAAAAAAAAGAAGTCAGCTGGATAACTCTATAAAAGATTTTCTACTATATTGTTGCATCTCAGTACAATTCACAGCTGTATAAATAATGCCATTCATAAGCAGAACTGGGAAAATTCAATTCAGTTTCTATTAATGCAGAATGTGCTAAAATTTTCCACTTTTGTTTGCTTAAAGAACATATATGCCTTGGCACACAAAAACCCTCTTGTGTTCATGTAATTGTTTTAAAAAAAGAAAAAGTTAACCACTACCTTCAAATCCTAAGGGCACTAAACAATCATCTTTCCAACACGGTCTATATTTTTCAGACATGACGTGTTGTTACTGATTGTGAAACAAAATGCACTGTATAATTTCTGCGGTTGTCTAAAACTGACAAAGCAGCTGGGAAGAAAGAGAGTTACTGGTCGCCCCTTCCCCAAATTTTCTTTCATCTAGCCAGGAGGAATTCTTTTTCAGAGCTCCCACAATAGAATCCAAAACAGGAGGCTGACTGACTGAAGCACACTCTGTCTTAAACAGGGTCTAGAGCAGTCTAAATGCTCAGCTTTGGAAGCTGAAGACACCTACTCCACGCAGGCCTGACATAAGTTATGTAATACATCAATGATTTTATGAGCTTCTCAGTTAGTAATTCCAGATGGTGTGTCTGTTCTCCGGCTGTGCTCCTTTCGTAAATCATCTCACCCCTAATCAACAGATATCCAGAAGCACTTTAATTGGGGACATTTATTCTTACCAGTTATTTATAACCTTTAAGAGGATCTTGTTAAAGAACGTGGAGTCTCTTGTTTTCTACTCTTTTTTTCTGGAGGCCTGGATTTGGCTGGGTGTATGCTGCCAAAGTTTTCCTGGAGACTTTTATATGTATTTGTGGCTCGGTCTTAAGAAATGCTCTGTAGAGTCTCCTGGTCCTCTCAGTCAGCGCCATGTCTTGCCAATTCTCTTTGCAACTAAAAGGAACGTCAAAGGAATAACATGTTTGCCACAGTTGAAAAATGATGGCTGTTAATGCCAGGGTCTGGGTAACTGCTCCCCATCCACCATCATTAATCTTAATTAGAAAACTAAAGCAAAGGTTTTTACCATTTGCAATTAATATGGAACCTAATTTGGATTCAGACTCTGAGCCATACTCACTGTCTGCCTGTGTTGGAAAACGTGTTTTCTACCTGCCAGTACCAATATTGTTTCAGTAAACAAGGACTGGGCAGCACATTGACTGACACTGGAGTAATCCGTGTCGACCATAAGCATTAATCTTATTTAGAAAGTCAAGCTGAAGTTTGTCAAAGGAGAAAGGTGTAGGGGGAAAATGTTTACCTCAAGACTATGCAGAGTATCCCAAACCACAGTTGGCCCTTAGAATTTCTGACAGGGTACACTTTACCTCTTGTGATGAAGACTTTCTTCCTTTGGTATTATTCCACAGTTGTTGAGGAAAGCATGTGATACATGTTTTCTTCCAGGGGATTTAGATCTTCTTGTGATAAAATTATTTTGAATTAATGGAGAAATTCATATAAAATAGTGGTTATAATGATTTTTAAGTTGTTTGAAATATTATGGCTGGTTTCTCAATAGCCCCATAATGACTTCGTCAATCAAGATATCTCTTTCCTTCTCTCCCTTCCTGTCCTTCCCCCTTCTGGACCATGGAGCATCCAGTTTGCTTATGTCCCTCCTCCCCTTTTCCACTTCTTCCCTCCTCTTTCCCCCATCCCCATGCATCCAATTTTCTCAGGAGATCTGTCTATTTCCCCTTTTCAGGCAGATCCATGTATGTCCTCTTAGTGTTTTCCTTCTTACCTAGTTTCTCTGAGGTCATGGACTATAGACTGGTTATCCTTTGCTTTACTTCTAATATCTACTTAGGAGTGAGTACATACCATGTCTTTCTAGGTCTGAGTTCCCAGATATCTACAAGAATGACCCCAGCTAAGACTCTAAGTATCTGAAGAGAGGGTGCCTGAACTGGTCTTCCCCTGTTAATCAGATTGATGACAACCTGATTATCATCATAGAATTTTCATCCAGGAACTGATGGAAGCAGATGCAGAGATCTATAGCTAAGCACTGGACTGAGTTCCCAGGGTCCATTTGAACAGAGGGAGGAACCATAACATGAGCAAAGTTGTCAACACCAGTTCACAGATAACCACAAAAACAGCTGACCTGAGCTATTGGAAGCTCATTGACTCAGGACTGATAGCCAGGGAACCTACATAGGACCCAACTAGACCCTCTGAATGGATGACAATAGTGTGGCTTGGGCAGTCTGTGGGGCCACTGGCAGTGGGACCAGGATTTATCCTTAGTGTTTGAACTGGCTTTTTAGAGCCCATTCTCTTTGGAGGGATACCTTGCTCAGCTTAGATATATGGGAGAGTGCCTGGGTCCTGCCTCGAAGTAAGATGCTAGAGTTCTTTGACTTACTATGGAAAGCCTTACCTTCTCTCGGGAGCAGGAGGAGAGGAGAGGAACTGATATTGGTATGTAAAATGAGAAAGGACATTTTAAAATAAAAAATGATAAAAAAGAAACAAACTACAACAAGAATATTACTCCGACTTGGAAAGCTTATAGAGTAGGTTTTATTTGTATACATACGAACTAGGGTTTATTTGTATACAATTTGCTTATCAAAGCACACAGATACATATCTATCTATGTAATCATACACAAAGAACTCTGGAAGAGGATGGATCAGACATGTTTATTAGTAGCAGTCAAGTCATAACCAAAATTGTTGGTACTTAAATTTAACTTACAAAATAAGTCATGTCCTTTAGGTAGGTTCTTTTAAAAAAGATTTTATTTATTTATTATGTATACAACATTCTGCTTCCATGTATATCTGCACACCAGAAGAGAGCACCAGATCTCATTACAGATGGTTGTGAGCCACCATGTGGTTGCTGGGAATTGAACTCAGGACCTCTGGAAGAGCAGTCAGGGCTCTTAACCTCTGAGCCATCTCTCCAGCCCCCTAGGTAAATTCTTATTCCTCCTATGTGAAGAAGATATATTACCAATATACAAATGCTCAATCTCCTTTCATTTACCTGTGGTGTAAATGGTACTCTAAGAATTTCTGTAAAAAAGACATAAATTTCTTCATTTCAATACTAATTAAAACAATACCAAATGTTAACATACTTAAAGTTGCCATATATATATATATATATATATATATATATATATATATATATCAGTAGTTTTTCATTTATGTAGATTTTGAATACAGTATTTTAAAAACTATCATTAATATGATGAATAAACATTCATTGGCAATATGTCCTTCTCAACTCTCAATGAACCCAAACATTTCCTCCAAAAATCAGGGTGGATTTCTTCCACTATTAAAAACTGGTACTGTTAGCACTGGCAAAAGTGATGGCTTTCCTTCTGCCTTCAAGATTTGCTCACCCTTGCCTTGTCAATTTCATGATGAAATGGGGTTTCTTCCTGTCTTTATGTGACATGGTTTTATGCATGTGTAGAGTGACTTTCCAGTATTAGATGTTCAGCCATCAGAATTCTATTAAAATTAAGCTATTCTCGCTCTGAAAGATTGTGGATGAACTAACATGGGAATCCTTCATGTAGACCATATTCATTATTCTTATTTAGAAACTCATAGTTGCTGATGGCCACAAAAGGGTTTTATTTTGTTCCTCAAATCTCAGTTGGCAACTAAATCAAAAGCCCATTTCCAATAACTGCCAGTACATAGCTCACAAATTCCCTATGCTTCATTTTCTTTCACTGTCCTGTAAAATGTGGGCTAGAATAACTTAAAACCTTATCTTGCAAAGGGCATCATTAGACACCTAGTTTGTAGCAGCTAAATGTGTTTCTTACTAAATAAAGCATTGTCGTTATCTTCTAAACTCTAGTTAGAAACTCCTTCCTTAGAACCTGAGGGCAACTGCACCAGTAAACATGATGGATTAGGAAATGGCTTTGAAATCTCTAGTCTAGTGAATAATCCCAGCAACACACAAATGCTTTGTAATAAATTTGAAAATGCTTTAACCGTGGGACATATTACCTTCTTCTTTTGGTATTTGCTTTTAGGCTTGCTATCTGTAAGACTTTAAACCAGGAAAATAAAAGAATGTCACATATAAAGCCTGCAGTCCTAGTGGTAATTCCTGCATTACATTGGTACCACATGTCAAGAGACACTATTGCAAAATTGCCTATTGTAGCAGGTTGCACATTTTCCTTATTTGTTGGACTCCCCTTTGGAATCAATATGATTTTTCCTTTTCCTACTAGGGAGTAGATGCAAATGACTAAAATATGACATGGGATTGAAGTGGTATTTTATTTTGAGGTTAAGAACTAGCTAGTTCCAAATATTCTTGAGCAATGCATTAGTAATTTGGTTCACAAGATTAATTCTCTGTCATTTCAGGCTTTTGAAAATCCTGAAAATATGTACTAGTAAAAAATGACAGTGCTTCTTCTTGATCACTGTATAACAGTATTAATTTGTATGTAATTTATGATGCATTGTTATAGCATATAACTGTTTCAAATCTGTGGGTTAAAATTAGCTGGTACACGCAATATGTACATTTAAAGACTAAATACTTAAAATTATTCTGTGCAATTCTTTTGAACTTGATATTACGCTCTTGAAAAATAACTCTTAATTTGTAAATGATATCATCTTATAAAAGTCAGATGTAGAGGGACTGGAGACATGACTCAGAAATCAGGAGCTCTAGGTGCTCCTACACAGGATCTGTGCTCAATTCCCTCCACAAATACAGTGGTTACAGCTTCCTACAACTCCTCTTCCAGGGGTGCTGATGCTCTCTTCTGACCTCCCTGGGGACCAGGTACACAGGACAACTAGACATACATGCAGAGAAAACATTCATACAATAATATAAATAAAGATATAAATTAAAACATTTCAAATGTTGACATTGACCTCTGAGGGAAGTACAGGAAACAAGGAAGATACTAAACAATTATTTAGACATATATTTCTCACAAATACATGGTGAGATAATAAATACCAAGCAGGATTGAGTTTAAAACTATAAAATAAGGACATTTTATTAAATCAAAATCACAGAATCTTGATCTTTAAGTAAAAATAATATTCAGCATCGTCTGGAATTTTCAGAGTGTGGAGACAGACAGGTGAATGTTTCTATTAGTCTTATTTTATAATTTTTTTATGCACCACTAGAGGCCACACAACTCCAGAAATGGATGGATGATTACAGGGATGGTTCATCAGAGCATAAGACTGCACAGGCAGTGCTGTAGAAAGATAGAAGTTCTCTACAGAGTGAGCCTTTGTATTCTGGGAATTTTCCTCAAAGAATGTGGGTAACTATTCTGAAGACTCAAATACTCCTTCTCATCATGCTTCCTTTCTTCTTCATCTGCAAAATGTAATCGTATCCCAGGGCATACAAGAGACACAGTTGCTCCCCAGGCATGAACTTTAGCAAAGAAAACACCTCTCCAATTCTCCTTTATGAAATAAAATTAGAGAAATGTGGTATAGCTTTCAAACTTGTATTTGAATTGTTTCTTATTTTATATCAATTTAAAGAGGATTTTAAGGAACAAGACTTACAATTGCAATAAAAATGATCATTCCTTCTCCCTGTCCCCCACCCCCAGGTGACTGGTGCATAAGTGTGGAACACACACTTCTTTGTGAGTAAGCAGACTGTCTTCTGAATTCCTTCTTACATCCTATGCAAAATTGGATGCAGCACTTTCCACCTGGTTTCTAAATGTTTTGTCCGCCAGCAGGCAGCTTGTCACCTTGAGCCGACTTAACCAATTAGTTTGCTTCTCTGGTTCCTGGCTAGACTTGACTCATGCGAAGCTTCAATTCCATCTCAGTGGAAGTTTAAACTGTGACCTTTAAGTGAATAAATGGTGTATAGGCTACAGGAATGAATTTATGTCATGAAAAGAAGGTAGCACCTTTGAAAGGCACACAAATGTTAACAAGCATTCCACTGAATGTCTCTGAACACTACTGTTTTCCAAGTAATTTGACACAGATTTCCCTTTTCTAAGTTTCTAACTGGACAAAGAGTAGTCTCATGGTGTCAAATGACATTGATGGTTGAGGTAATAGAGTGATATCTGAAGCAAGAGGTCCCATGCTATTAAATTGCAATTTCCATAGTGATGATTTATAAAATATGCTTTCTAAAATTGATGAATAAAATAAATGATTAATTCTCCAGTGTACAGAACAATATGGAAATTGTTTAGGTGGATATAACAACATGGAAGGGTAATTCTTCCCAGAAAGTCAGTGATGTAGATATAAGGCTCAATCATGTATTCTTTTTTTTTTTAAAAAAAAAAAGATTTTATTTAAATTAGAAACAATTCTATTTTACATAGCATTCCTAGTTTCCTCTCCCTCCCATCCTTCCATGCCCCACACCTACCCCCATCCCATCCCCCATCGACTCCCCAGGGAGGGTGAGGCCTTCCATTCGGGACCATCAAAGTCTGTCAAGTCATTTGGGGCAGGGCCTAGGCCCTCCCCTGTGTGTCTAAGCTAAGGGAGTATCCTGTTTTTAAGAAATTGAGCATCTAAAAGGGAACTTTTCTAGACAAGGATGTAGGGTTGCTACAAGAAAAATAGAAAGCAGATTCAATTGAACCTTGAGAAGTCAAAGAAGAAATTATTACTGCTATCTATGTACATTGTCAATTGAAGTAGAAAAACTCTTAGATGAAACTCAAAGATTAATATTTTATTGAAACAAAATAGCTGCATGATATGTAGTAATAGCTACAATGGAATGTAAACTAAGAGCATTGATGGCATTCCTTAAGACAACATTATTGAATTTGAAAAATCAAGTGAGTTACAATAAAAAGGTATGTTGCACTGGACATGGTTGCCGAAGTGGGGGCAGGAAGAGTTTGGGGCTGAGTTTGTTTGACTAGTTAGCTTCAAGTCAGGTTGGGCTAAATTAGGGCTCATGCCTCAGAAATGCAAGTAAAGTATTGGTTATTTGTGACATATGAGTAAACATTAAAACCTAATTTATACAAATATATGCTTTTATAGGATTTTACAGATAGAGAAAATATACTTCATATTAATAAAAATGACAGAGAAAAAAATCGCTAATTTGAAAATTTAGAAGTTACCATTATTGAAATTACTTTAGCTGTGGAATTTATTAACTTTAAGTTATAACTCCAATATTATTTATATAAAATTATAACAGAATGGTTATTGCAGGAATATTTCATTATTGGAGAGATAAAGTTCAGGGAATGTTTAATATTTTAAGTGTTTACATAAATGTAGATTTAAAATAGTGCAAACAAAATTCTTCAATTACTTAGCTGCTTCTCAACTTCCTACCAAAGTTCAGAGAGCCAGGAAGACACAAATCTCTCCAGAAAATAAAAAAAAAGAAAGGCAAATTTCTTAAAGGCATTTT
Organism: Cricetulus griseus; assembly: GCF_003668045.3. Classification (NCBI taxonomy): domain Eukaryota; kingdom Metazoa; phylum Chordata; class Mammalia; order Rodentia; family Cricetidae; genus Cricetulus; species Cricetulus griseus. The sequence goes on from NC_048595.1 coordinate 449,159,126, forward strand.
GGTGAAACTCTGGCAAACTAGGGATTCAAGGATAGACAGCTGCGGAGAGAGGAAGGTGGTGGATTGTGAAAACCCCTTCACCTTTGAGAAATGTCATTTTGTGACAGATGGCCCAGCAGCAGACCAACATGGGAATGGCTATCACATGAGAAAGTGAGAATTCATTGATTTACAAAATAAGAAAATGCACTGGCAACAACCATGAGAATAACTGTTAATTTTGTTATGTGAAAATTAAGAAGCACTGTTCTTAAGTATACATTTTAGAGGAAAACAAACTGGCCAGAAGACAAACTGACAGCAAATACAGTTCATTCTCAAATATGTGCCAGCACTTACAGATAACCTATAGGCGAGAGAACAGAAAGGAAAATGGCAAGAAAATTCAAGTGTATTGCAGGAAAACAATGCAAATGCCACTGAATATGTGAGGATGTGCCAACTTCCTCTTCCTAACAAAGCTGGATTTAGCAAAGCCAGGAGGTACTGTCATAGTGCATTCAGTAGACAGGTTTAAGTCTAGGTCCTGAACTTTACAGATGTTCGGCAAATCTGAGGTTACTGTTGCTGGCAGCACCATAGCCTGAATCAGTGAGTAATGATAACAAGTGGAGGCTGTTTTGTGAAAGTGAGCTTTTCTTGCACCAATGATCAAATAGTTCATTTTCTAATTCCTCCACTCAGAGAAATTCTATCAAAACTGCACTGGGAAGAATGTATAATTACAAGTCAGAAAAAGCATCTGTTCCAATAAATAAAATGTACTGAAACATCTTAATCTCATAAATGAAAAAAACTGTCTTATAATGTATTGCATATCAAGAAAATGAATGCATTATTGCTATGTATAACAACATAAAACAATTTTATGGCTAAACTATCTAATGGATAATCACAAACAGACAACAGCCTTTGCATGAAGCTGAAAATTTTCTTTCTGTAGACAGCAGAGACTAGGTTTTCTCAGTTGAACAAACACTTAGGAAAATTAATTTCAGAGAAATGAGTAGTGTTTCATATCTGGTTCCTTATGATTCCTTTAGTCTATGAATTGTAGGTTTTGTTTTTCTTTGCCTCGATTACAAAAACATACATGATTGGAGAAGTACTTCTCTGTATGTTTATCTTATTGATTGTTGAATAAAGATCTGTTTGGCCAATGAGGCAGCAAGTTAGATGGGACTAGGAGTCAAAGAGGATTCTGGGTAATGTAGTAAAGAAGTGGTGATCCGGGCAAGAAGTGACATAGCAAGGAGACTCATATTTAAGCAAGGATAAACAGGAAATGGTTCCTTTTCCCCTTCACCTCCTCCAGCAGCGTGATGTGATCCACGGCAAGGGAGGACACTAATGGAAAGTATCTGTTAGGATAAGTCTTATATATAGATTTATGATAATTAAGACTGAGCTAACAGATGAGAATCCTAGTCATTGGCCAAGCAGCATTCATACCTAATATAAGCCTGTGTATTATTTTGTCCATCCACATGGTGGGCAGAACTCAGGCGGCTGGTGGGCGGCTGGCTTAAAGCGCACATGTGGTGGTATGGCTCGGGAGCTTTTGGCAGAAAGATTTATCATAATACATACATGCTAATTTTAGACATAATAATTTTAAATCTTAATAAAACTAAAATTAAAGAAATTATTTATTTAAAACATAATTGTTTTTCACTTTACAAGTAAGAAGTTGACTAATTGATAAGTCTTTTTATAAAAGTTATTAGATATAAAATCTAAAAAAAATGTTATAACAATTTTGTATGGGATTCTGGGAGGATAAATGAAGGCTTAATTTTGAGTAAGTTTCATAAAATCAAAGCAATTCCAAGCATATCACTCACATTCACTGTCATGGAAGCTAAGCCTGTTTCAATCTTTACTTCTGAGCTGGCAGGTTTTGCTGTGAGCTGTCTTTCCACACTTCCAGGCTCCCTTATCAACTGGCTGCCCGAGATTTGTTCTCTGATAGTAAGTTCTACTACAAAATCATCTTTAGAGTTTATTTACCATTAAAAAGATTGTATTTCTGAATTTCATCAGTGTAAACATATATAACCTTCCACCTTTCCTTGCCTTTCTTCCTGAAGGAAAAATTTAATATCCCCAAATAGCTCCAGTGTCTAAAGCAGGAGAAACACTGAACAGTTTTAGGAACATGACACTTCCAGGACTGCCCACAGAATCCCCAGAATTAAAATTTCCGTATTCAAAGTAGGAGCATTGATGATTATAGTCAGCTCTGAAGTCATAACTGCTGAAGAACAAAATGGCTTCTTGTGTCACAAGTTAGTACGGTGGGAAATACAAAGCTCTTAGCATGTTGCCCCAGCAAGATGCGCACGATACTCAGTCTGACCCATGTAATGTTAGGAGGTGAGGTGAGGATACCTTACATTAATTGGAAGCATGCTTTTTTCCATGAAAGGTCTTGCACAGAGTCCTATTGGAGGGAGCATACTGGTACACAATGGACCGAGCAGAGCAAAGAAACACCAAAGGGCTAAACCCTCTGCAGGCAAACTAGATCAGTTCATTACAAAGTGAGATTTAGTCCAGGACTATTTCATCCTGTATTCCCTTCTGCAGCCTCATCGTCTCTTTAATGGGAACAATTTGTTAATAAAATAAGCAGTCATGAAACAGAAGTATCTGTTTACTGCGGCCCCCTTATGTTTCTGGTGTTGATGCCTGTTTTCTTTACTCATAGACAAAGGGATACAATCAGGTCTGGAAGGCCTGAGAAAAGACAAGGCACCCCTCACAAGAGGATCAAGGCTGACAGCAGCAGTCCGTTGTAATGTCTACATCTGGGATTCGCCTTGCTATCCTCCAGGGTTTCCCAACCCATAAAGGTAATAGATCTTAAAGCAACTAAAAGCTGTAACAACAACATATTTTATCCTTGGTCTCTTAAACAATATCTCCTTGATCTAAATGGTCTCTCTGCTTCAGAAATTACCTCACATTTTGAGTGACTCAGGGACATTCTCCTCATCCTGAAAGAACAGTGAACTTCTAAGAACTACTTTTGTCAAGAGTACATGATCCAGCTCTGCAATGCATTCATGGGAGTTCATCTTTTTATTCTACCTGGTTATATTTTTGATAACTTATTTGGGTTATTCATATAATTTTTATGAAATGTGGAAGACTCTTAAAGAAAACTCAGGAATATAGGGAGGTTCTAACAAAGCCAAAACAACCAAAAAATCTATTTATTGGCTAAGTTAGTAGGTGATTTCGATGTCTTGAGATTAAAATGATCAATCATATTGTTTTGGTTTTGATGAAATGACTTTTGTTTAAGTACAGCAAATAAATAAATTAGAAATAAATCCTCTAAATGTTTTATTGATACATACTAATTTTATATATTAATGGGGACCAATATAATAATAAATATTTCTATATATTAATGAATCACATGTTCATTAAATCAAAACTTCCATTTACTCCCAACTTTCTTTGAAATCTCCAGCACCATAGACATCAAAATATTTTCAGGCTTATTTTTTATATTTTCTATATTCAATTTGCACAAATGAGAAAGAAAATGAGGGACCTGGATTCTTATGTGTAGTTTATTATATTTACTGTAACATCCTCCAACTCCACACATTTCGCTAAATTGTCATTATTTCATTCTCTCCTAGGCTGAATAGCACTCCATTGTGTATTCATGTCACAATTTCTTTGTCTATGCTATTCGGCATCTGGTTGCTTCTCCCTCTCATGTCCTGAGATTTTAAGACAAGAGACTGTCTTCACCTTCACTATTCACTACTTGAAATATGTTTATTTGGTAAAGTTGCTCAAAATGTGTGATAATAAAGAATAGCATATGAAACAAAGTAATTTTAAAAAAGCAATTTCTCAATTAGATTTTGAACAAAAATCTCTTTTAATGATAGCAGAGTTTTCAGTGTATCCTTCCAATGTCTTACATTTAAAAGTTAAACTCTGAAAATCAGTGGATAGAATTTTGGGGGCATGGCAAATATTTTATTTAAGACTCCCAAAAAGTTATTTTAAAGAGTACTGGAATACTAAAAACTTACTGTTACCAATGAAGTTATGGAAATCCAAGCAATAGCATGCTGTGTCTAAGTGTTTGCTGGTGTGAGAAGGGCAGGGCTGAGCTTTGTATTGAGGGCGTTGCGTAGAGCAGTGTTCATACAACCATCAGCTTTCATTCTCAGCAGCACTTACTTTAGATTTAACAAAAAAGTAGAATTTTTTTACTTGATAACATATATGTGTACCTATGTGATCACACATACTATCAAGAGCATCAGTGGAATAGGTGTGTTCAATTCAAACAGATTCATCATTTTAAGATGTAGATGATAGATACATGAGATGGATAGATAGACAGATAAATAGATAGATACACATACCAGATAAAGGTAGAATTCATATTCCTCAAAGAATCTCCTTGTTTAAAGTAGCTGAAACATTATTTTAACTATATTTTAAGTTTTATTTCTTAAATTATGCTCAAACTAAAAGGATTTTAACATCCCATTATCGTTCCCAAACCAAGGATATTCTGTGGCGTATGTCTAGTCAACCTTTATATTATTATGTTGCTTATATGAGCATTACCATAACCCCCAGTTCTTCACAATAAATAGCTGATAACATTACATAGTTTAAGGTATTTTTTCCCTGATGTAAAACAGGAACAGCCATATCCTGCTGCAAGTGGATATTAAGGTCAAGTTTAGGTCCTGTTTGGTACAGAATGAGAAATAAGATCAAGATCCATGGAATTTTTGCTCAAAATCAGGAGATGTTGAATAGGTAATAATTCAGTCATCTGCATTTGTTCCTGGGCTGAAATGGTGAAATAAAACTTAGATTAAGAGAAGGAGAATGTTAGATACTCATGTGGAATATCTTTCTTTGAACTGATTCTCTCGGCCTTTAAAACAACCTATAAGGTTGGGGGTGTTAAAGTTACTTTATTTGTGTTCCAACTTCATGTGATCTCTAGTCTTTAACACACTGTTACTCGTAGGAACAGGCATAGAGCTAAATAACATCATATCCATGGAAAGAAAGAGGACATTTACCTATGGAAAAAGACATGCATGGTAAACCCTAAGCAAGATGGGGCAAATAAATGTATAGAAAGCTCAGTACAATGGCAGGGCTACATATTTGTGAGACTCAAAGCCAAATGACATTGCATACTTCCTTACTAGACTGCAAAAGGCAGGCTCTTGTACAAAAATATAAACCCTCGTAGTCACTCTCAGTCTAAAATCTGAGCTTTAAGTTTGCTTCTACCTTTACAGTCTCTTGTGTTTGGAAACATATGTGGCCACTACATAACTTGGTCTGTAGAGAAGTTATGTATCTGTCAGCCACCACATGGACACATTATTCTTGGTACAGAGCAGAAGAGTTAAGGCCAGTCACAAGCTAGAGAGTCCCACAACCCTAAAGTGTGTTTAATCTCTGCCACCGAGGATGGTAGTAATACCAGTAACTATCTAGATCAGGTGTAGGTGGAGACTAATGTGTGTCCTAGGAGAGAGACGTTGTTTTCCAATAGGATGTCATGAATATCACCAGGCTTCACTCTACTCTAAGTCGTCACAGGTTAACAACCCCAACTTCTTGCCCTCTGGGTACCCTGTCTGGAGACCAAGGTAGCAGTTGTGCTGAGTAGAGGAAGGATAAGATCAACACCTCTCACCTGGAAGACATAAAGCTGAAGATAACATTATTAAGGTTTTTGAAGATAGGGGATGTACTGGGTAGTTACGTCAACTTGACACAGGTTAGAATCATTTGAGCCAACGAAACTTGAGTTGAGAAAACACCCCTCAGAATATTGATCATACTGTGGGTAAGCCTGAAAGACATTTTCTTAACTAGTGATTGATTTGGGAGAGCCCAGACCATTGTGGATGAGGACACCCCTGGGCAGGTGATCCTTGGTTCTAGAAGAAAGCAGACTGTGTTAATATTCAGGCATCTGTACTGGCCTGTCCTTGGGGTCCTGACAGTATATGCCCTCAACTACAGCCACTAAGAGCACCAACTGCAAATTTACTATGTTCCCTCTTAAAAGGGCCCTGCCCACCTCTCATTATTCTCCCTCTCTCTTTTTCTCTCCCTCTGTCTGTTCACTTCTCTTTCCCCAACTCTCTGCCCCTATTTTCTTTCTCTTGATGCTTCTGTCCCTGAAGGCTGGACTCTCTCCTCCCTTTCTCCTTTTTATGATCCCTTTCCCTAATAAAAATCCCCTCTGCTTGAAACCTGTCACATGGTGTCCTTCTCTTGTATGTTACTTTTCTTAAATTACAACAGGCTGAGCTTGTCATGAGGATGAAGCCAGTAAGCTTCACCGGTCTATGGCCTCTGCATCATCTCCTGCCTCCAGGTTCCTGCCCTGTGAGTTCCTGTAACGATGAACATTGGTGTGGAAGCGGAATCCAAACAAACCCTTTCCTCCCCAAGCTGTTTCTGCTCATGTTGACTTATCACAGTAATTGTCACCCTGAGTAAGATAGGGCATATGATCTCATTCACTGGTAGAAATTTGCTAACCTTCACAAGGCTCTGGGATTTATTCTCAAAATAAGAAAAAGAAAAAAAAAAACAAATAATCAAACAAAAGCAGACAAAAGAAAAAGATATAGTCTGAAGACAGAATCCATGGGAATTATTCCACAGTTGCTACCTGTTCTGTAGACAGAGCCCTTTGCCACTGATCAGGTGTTCTCTGGTTCCAAGTGTGAAAGGTAAGGAACAGAAGGGGTAAGATGGGATATGTAATAAGTGGGCTATGATGTAATCTTTGGTGACCTGTGTACACCTGGAAGCAACATGTGTTCCTAGAATTTGAACTGTTCTCTGGATGTAGACACAGGAGGTTTGTGCTTATTATCTGCAGTGATATTCCCTGCTGCTATGCCCACTGATCTCCCTGACTGATATATGGAAATGTTTCCCTCCTGTTCCTGGAGAGAGCCTATTAGGGTTCTCAGTGTGACTTAATTAAGAAACATACTCCCCAGTATTCAAGGACAAAGGCAGAAAATACAATTTGGAATTGAAACAATTAAGTACACAGAACATGTGAAATTAGGTGGAACGATCTTGGGGATTCTGTGTCTATTCCATTTTCCTGCAAAGAAGACATTCCTTCATTCCCACATAGAGGTACCACTAGGGGTACTGATAGGGAAGAGTTTTTCCTGTTTGATCACGTGGCTTCTCTTAAACAATTCACAATAATCTGTTGTCATATTTCTCACCACTTTCAGCCCCGATTGCCTTATATGATTCCATGTGTTCAGCAACAGAACCTTTAATGTTCATCCTTCTTTCCGATCCTTGAAATTCTTTGGTTGTCATGGTGAATGCAGCAGCCCTTCCCTAACTCATTGTGAGCCCACACCTAACATCTGATGCTGAAACTAGCCATCGCAGTTGTGACAACCATCATCAGTCCTGTTACTTCTGGTCCTGGGATTTCTCACAAGCTCCTGTCATCTGCGGTTCCTCTTTCCTGTCCATCATACTTTACAGCTCTGCACCTATTCCGCTGAGTAAGTCTTGGTTCTTCTCATTCAGCCTTTCCCAGTCTACTCCAGAGGCTCCCATCCTAACATGTTTCAATGCATCGCTTTATCATCACAGATTCCTTGCAACATCTTCACTTTAATTCAATTTAGATATTATCTTTATGGCTCTCTTCGTTATAAGAGGAATATTGAAAGGAAAAATGAGTTATGCCATCAAGTTTTCTTTTTACCTTTATTGTCTTCAAATGCCTCCATAGGATTTGATCATCAGCAATATTTTCACCAGCTTTCTTTCCTTCATATATTTGCTTCTATTTTCTTTACCATTTCTAGGGTAAACTGCCTTCTTGATTTTCAGAAAAGCTGAACTGTATTTGCCAAATTCTGAGTTTTCCTCATTTGAAACCACAAAGGTTTTGTGTCTCTCAGACCCTTACATGTTTAGAGGGGATGTGTTCTATTAGGCTTTCTACCTACTCCCATTTTTTCAACATTCCACCCATTTTCTCCAGGAAACAAGGAACTGGTGACTTGCTTTAATTTGTAAATATCAGAAACAGCACATTCATTCTATACACCATTATCAACTCTACCAGCCTCCCTATTTCTGGTTTTGCAACAATGATCTTGAGTTTAGAAAACAGATCCTGCCTATTGTCAACTGTAAGCAAACATTTACCTCTAATTACCAAACACATTTTTACCAGGGGCCTGTAAGGATTTTAATCAGCTAACTTTAACATATAGCAGATCTTTGCATAATCCATTATCCCTATAGTCTTCCAATTCTCTCCTGAATTTTCAGGCTTTTCTTACCTGTTTTTAGTCTCCCTTTTATAACCACTATTTCTCTATTCATTGTATAGAATTTGACTTATTCTCTCTATTATAATTTATCTTATATTCTGGACTTTACTTACATCTCCTTTACTTTCCTTTAGTTTTTAAGTAAAATAATGTAAGTATAGGATCTTAAACTTCTTCATGTGAGCCAGATTATGTAATGAGGGAGTGTTTTTCTTCTTATTCTAAGTAATTAATATTTACAGAAGAAATCACAATGCAATGACTTTTAAAATGGCAACCACCAAGGAATGGCAGTAAACCAAGTAACACAAAAAGGAACACAAGCTGTTTAAATAAATGGTGGCCAGAGATTGCTTTTTTCCAAGGAGTTTCTTGCTCACAATTTAGGAAGGAAGTTCCAGGGAGAGATTAGCAGAGCCAGCATAAAGGATGAATGGAACTCTGGGAAACTGGAGACATCACACTAGGTCCAGTTGTCATGTCAGAGTGCCGGAGTGAAGAGGTGGTCAGAACAAGGGCTAGGAGCTTTTATAAGACAGAATACTGAGAAGAGGGTTGCCCTAGGAGTCCAAATTATCTCAGCAGTAGATATTGCTTTAGTTTACTAACACAATATAATAGCAAGTCCTAAAAGCATCTAACTGCTTACACTTAAGGTTAACTATATTCTTTAGCAAAGATCTCTGTCTCTGTTTCTCTCTCCCTCTCTTGCTTGCTCCCTCACACTTACACACACACACACACACACACACACACACACACACACACACACACACACACTGGGGGTGGTTTGGAAGATAATGGCTCTCCTAGTTTCACTATTAGGAGGAGTGGGCTTGTTGGAGTAGGTTGGTCCTGTTGGAGGAAGTGTGTCACTGTGGTGGTGGGCTTTGAGGTCTCATTCGCTCAAGCTTTGTTCAGTGTGACACACAGTTGCTTCTTTTGCCGGTGGATCAAGATGTAGAACTCTCATGTCCTTCTCCAGTACCATATCTGCCCACATTTCCCCTGCCATGATAATGTAGTAAACCTCTTAAACTGTAAGCTACTATCATTGATGCTTTTCTTTATAAGTGTTACTAAGGTCATAGTGTCTATTTACAGCAATAGAAATCCTAAGCCAGAGTTGGTACCAGGAACTGGGATATTGCTATAATAGGCCTGACCATGTTTTTTGTTTGTAGGAACATGGACTTTAGAACTATGGATTAAGAAAAATAGTTGCCCACTTTAAGTTGGGCTTAGTGGTCCATTCTAAGTAGGAGCTAAGATCTGTCACTTGATCAGTGGGAGCCTGGTTCAAGAGGTTTCAGAATAGAAGAATTTTAGTATGTTACATAGAGGTCATTCTTGTGATATTTTGGTGAAGAATGGGGCTGGTTTTTGCCCTTATGAAAAGAGTCTGCCTGGTGTTAAAATGAAGAGATACACACACACAGACACAGACACAGACACAGACACACACACACACACACACACCCCCCATACACACACACAAACACACACAAACACAAAAGAAAAAGTACTTATAATGTGATTTCATAAAATTCACAATGTTTGGCATGTAAGAATAGTTATATAGAGTAGGCAAACAAAAAAGAACAAAAACATGTCTTAAAAAGACAAAAAAATACCCTGTAATCATAACCAACCCAGAACTTACACTGCACTGCTGTTGGAATTAAGAGTCATAGATATCAAAATATTTATTTTAACTGAATTTGACATGTTGCAAAAGATAAAAGAATGATTGAACATGTTGGTAGCAAAATTGAAGTTACAGAGAGTTCTAGTGAGTACTTTGGCAAATAAAAATATTTAGTTTGAGGAAAAAGTAACGTGTGAGATTAGTAACCAATTTTGGAAGGAGAAGGAGAGCATGGGGAATTTCAGGCCATGCCAGTATTAACTTTCTCAACAGCTGTCCATTCTGCTTTACATTCCTACTGGGTGTGTAGGAGGATTTACTGTTCTCCACAATTCTTGCCAACACTTATCTTTTGTCTATTTAATAATAGTTATTATTACAGGTGTGATGCTACATTTTGTTTGTAGGAACATGGACTTTGGAACTATGGATTATTTGATTTTCAGTGCCTTAAGTTGTGGTGATGACAGTTTTTCATTCCAGTCAGTCATGCCTGATAATCACACTATATATTCTGTTACAGAATTACATATTAAAGTCTTTACCCATTTCTAAAATTTACCAATTATATTTCTTTATTCCTTTCTTTCACTGAGTGATAATGAATTCCTTATAGGTTTTAAAAATCAATCAATTCTATGGGAATTACTTTACAAATTTCTGATATATTTCTGACATTCTGTAGATTAGTATCTTACTCTGATGACATATAATTGGGTATACTTATCACTTCAGTTCTGTCAAGTTTTATTTTATGTACTTAGGTGCTACAGTATGACATATATATATATATATATATATATATATATATATATATATATATATCGTATACAAGCATGCATGTATTTAAGACAGTTTAACAACCCTGAAAGATAATTTTGTATCTTAATGATCTTCATTTTTTTCTTCATGTAGATCTTAGCCTAAAGTCTATTTGTCTGATATAACACTACTCTTTATCCATTTTGGTTCTTTCTGCAGGAAATATATTTTTTCTTTACTTTCATTCTTTAGTGTTTTAAAAACTGATGTAAGTCTCTTGTGTTCATCACAGGAGTTTCTTTTTAAATTAATTCCAATTTCTTGATATTTTAAAACATTATTTGCATTATTTCTTTGAAAATTTTGATCATATTCAACACCTCCACCAACACTTCTGAGACCCACCACCCACTCCCTACCAATCTAAATGTGTGTCCTTTGTCTTTGTTTAATCCATCAGGGTCAACTTGTACTGCCCAAACATTATTGTATTCCTGGCGTGCCACTGGAACATGCTCTATTTCTCAGGGGCTGAACTCCAGGAAAATAAGACTGACTTTTCTCCCAGCAGCTAAGAATTGACAATAACTTCACAGCAAGGCATGTGAAGTGTCATGCACAGCTTGTCTTTCCATGATAGGATATGATCTGGCTTGGCTTTGACAGGTCCTGTACATGCTGCCACAACTTTTAAGAGTTCATATGTACAGGTGCCCATGTATTTCCCAAATACATTGTCTTCTTCTTATCTACTGCCTCTGGCACTTACACTCTTTGCATTACCTCTCCTGTAATGATCCTTGAGTCTTTGAAGAGTGTGAGTGTGATACATTTGTTCCAGTTAAGGCTGTGACTTTCTGTGTTGATAATGAACTTCTACAAATAGAAGCGTCTCTGGTGAGAGCTGAGAGATACTTGAATCTATGGTATATTGATAAGTTGTTAGGACTTGTGTTTAATACCAGCTCTGTTTGTATTTGTAGCAAAATAATAGTAGTAGTTTCCATCTAGGGCATAGAACCTATCTAGCCATAGCGTTTGTGCTACGTTTCTTTGAATTGAGATATAAATCAATCAGAAAGTAATTTTTGCACCAGTGTGTTTGTCTTACCTGACCAGTCATTACTCTCACTTGCAAAGTGCACACCTGGATAATAGTGGCGCAGGCTGTGTGCTTGTGCTTTAGTCTCTGTGAGTTCATATGAGCTCTATTTATGCTGATTTAGAGGGCTTTGTCTTCTTACTGTTCTCCATCCCATCTGGCTTTTATACTTTCTGCCTCGTCTTCCATGGGCTTCTCTGAGCTCTGAGGGGGAGGCATTTGAAGGGGGAAATCTCAATTGGGGCTGAGTATTTCCAGGGTGAATTTTTGTGATTATAGTATAATTATAATATTTCTTCCTTCCCTTTTTTCCCTCCCAGTCCTCCTATATAACTATACATGCTTTCATTCAAATTCCTCTTGTCATTTATTGTTATTCAATGTAATATTCAATGAATTAACAATCAAATAACAATATATATATATAATATATATATATATATATATATATATTGTGTATGTGTGTTTAGATGACATATTATTATTTGTATGTGTTCTTTTTTTGCAGCTCTCTTTCTTCCCTGCTTTCTTTTCCACTGTTCCCCTGGGGCAGACAGGACTTTCCCTGTCCCCCCTTCTCTTCTGTCCTCTCTCTGTCTCTGTCTCTGTCTCTGTCTCTGTCTCTGTCTCTGTCTCTGTCTCTGTCTCTTCACCTCTCTTCTCTTTCCTTCTCCTCTCTAATAAAACTTCTCACTTAAAAAATATTACTTGTATGTGTGTTTTCAGAGCTGGCCTTTTGGCACTGGACAACCAATTACTGTACTCCTTCCCAGGAGAGCCTACCTCTCCCAATCCCAGCATTCCTCAGTGTCTATACTCTTCTCTATAGGTTTGAGACATCATGGGATTGTTCCCCATCTGCCTTGGCATGACCATTATTAATAAAGTCATGTTTATTGGGAGAGGATCTTCAACCACTAATTTATTAAACCATCATAATCACTACTAATAACTTATAAACATTTATCTTTATACCCAAAGTTAAATGAAGTCTTAATCTCTCATCAAGGAACCTTCTCTTTGCAAGAGATGAGACTGTTTCAGAAAACCACAACCAATCAAACATAGAGTGGTAGAGCCCAGTGCCAACGGGTACATCCACAAACTACCCCCACATCTGGGGCTTAGGAAACATTGCAGAAAAATGGTCAGAAAGATTGTAAGAGCAAGCAGATCAGGGATTTTTCTGGATGATTTTCTGCTAGCAATCTGAGAAACTACACCCATTAAATATCACCCACATGACCAACTCAATGTGAGCTGTAAAGGACAGCCCCATTTGGCTTTTTTTGAAAGGTATTTAGTGTTATTACTCTGAGTAATTATTAGAAAGTGAGGAAGCTTGGTGATTATTTCTGTTTTTGTTGTTTGTTTGGTTGGTTCGTTTTGTCTTGTTCCTTTGTTTTGTCTCCCATTCCCATTCCCATTTGGAAATTTGTAGATTTCTGTACAGCTGAGCTTGCATTCCTCTCTTTTACCCTGCTTTCAAGATGGCTGAACAAGCAATGGTCTTGCTAAGCCTGACAGCCTAAGATTGATCCCTGGTTTCATGTGGTAGGCACAAGGATTCTCTGACTTGCACATGTGAGCCATGACATGCTGTATTTCCTTCCTGCTCTTGATCTGTTGTGTCTAACATTAGCTTTACTTTCTGGCTTCTTTGAGCTTACATCAAACGTCTTATAGTCAGAATAGGACATTTTAAGCTTATAACAATTAAAATTTAATCATATATAGAAGCAAACTTTACTCTTTTCAACCATGCTGTGGTATTATAATTTATAACTACAAATCCATTAAAGCTATTACATCTATAATTATTTCACTTTTTAAAAATTTTAAGCTTACAGAGATTTATTTTGTGGTGATGTCTATGTATCTGTCTTCTTGTGTACATATGTGCAGGTGAGTCTAGATGCCTTCAAAGGCCAGAGGTGCTAGCTTTCTCTTGGAGTTGGACTCACAAGCAGTTGTAAGTTACCCAATGTGGGTGTTATGAACTAAACTTTATCCTCTGAAAGAGTTTCATGTGCTCTTAACCACTCAGCAATCACTCCAGTTCAATTTTAGCATTAATATTGGAAATAAATGATTGATTTGCATTCCATCATGGTAGTTTTAGATTATCTTAAATATGTATGAATAGTTTTATGACTATGTATATTTATGTTAATTGAAGTCTTTTATTTCATCATAAAGAACATTTTCAGAGTTTCCTGTAAAGTAGGACTAATGATGGACTTTTAACCTTTAGTCTGTTTTCAGAACTCTGTATTTCTCCTTTTTTTCCAAATGGACACCACATTTATAACTATGATCTTAGTGCCTTATTATTAAGTTGTATATAAAAATATCTTTAATCAATGTTTTGTTAATTTTTCAAGTTCATAAAAGTATTTTAAGAGTTTCCAATAATTTGAAAGTTGGACTTTTTCAAAAACGGGGTTTTTACGTAGTGATGTGCAGAATATTTTAACTTTGATGATCCCCTATGGGAGGTCTCACCCTCTCTGAGGAGTGGGTGAGGGGGTGAGATAGGGGTTATTGGAGGGAATAGGAGGATGGGAGGGAGAGGGAACTGGGATTGGTATGTAAAATAAGATTGTTTTTAATTTAAATAAAAAGATAAATTTTAAAAATGCTATGGTTAACACAGTTTTATTTGAATTAAAATAAATATAAACTTATAAGAGGAAGCAAGTGGAACATAAATAATAATCTTTATTAAAACTTTTTTGAAGAGTATTCAGATATCTTAAGCACATTAGAAAACCTTGTTTACAATTATCTGGTATAGAAATATATGTTTGTTTGAAATTTATTCACTATTATAAATTGCTAAAAAAAGAGATACTGGTTAGAGGCAACTAAATGTTTTGATTGGTGAGCTTATTACAAGGAGAATGGATACAGTAATGAATAATGTTGACATTTCATAAGTGTTTAATGAAACAGATGAAAATTGTAATAGGAAGTGTAAAAGTCTTCATGTGTGATATTGCTGAGTATTTGAAGGTAAGGTTGGTATCTAAAGCCTCTGCTTTTGGATGGTGGAGATGTTTCAGTGGTTAGGAACAGTTACTGCTCTTGTTGGACCTGGGTTCATTTCCAAGAATCCATTATGACAGCTCTTAACTGCCTGCCTCTATGGCCACTGTATGTAAATAGTGCACACTCACGCTGATCCACATACGTACATATAAATTAAAAAAAAATCTCTATTTTTAAAAACACATTCGTCTAGATTTTGAGTATTCCAAATGAAACACATGCATCTGGAGATGAGAAGTAACAAGCACACATGAGGGAAAACCTGACATACATATCTGTCTTTGCCTGGGTTATGTACGTCTAAATGGTTGTTACCAGCTCCACCCACATAGGTGTGAATTTCCTAATTTCATTTTTCTTACTTTCTGAATAATATTGGACTGAGTAAATGAACAAAATTTTCACCATGCATTCTTCTGTTAATTGACATCTAGGCTGCCTCTGCTTCCAGGCTATTGTGGATAGAGCAGTAATGAACATGGAAAAAACAATAGATTCTCTGTGGTAAGACATGGAGGCCTGTGTGTATATATGGGCAAGGTAGTTATAACTGCATCACGAAGTAGATCTGTTAGGGCTCTTAAAGGAGCATCCATGCCGATTTCTATAGTGCCTGCAGCCATTTGCTCATCCACCATCACTGAACAGTTGTTCTCCCTGCCCCATATCTATGCTACCATTTGCCCCATTTTTTGTTTGTTTGTTTTTATTTTAGCAATTCTGACTGTAATATGATGCAATTTCAAAGTTGTATTAATTTATATGTCCATTGTGGCTAAGGACCTCTCATTTATCACAACTGGAGGTCAGAGGATGTATGTGGGAGTTGGTTCTCCTTTCTACCATGTGAACTCTGGGGATTGAACTCTGATCATTTGTCTTAGTGGCAAGGACTTTTAAATGATGAGCCAACCCATCTTCCAGTATGTGATATTTGTCTATATCGAGACAGAGTTGGAATTTCATTCAGAGAATGCATGGTTTCTGTCACGGGGCGGGGGGGCGGGGCAGGAATTTCCTAGTTGAAATTTCCAGTGGTGTCAGTAAATGGGAGCTCTGGTCTGCATAGTGGATGCTAGCTGATTTTCTATTGAATAGCATGGCCTCAGTGAGGAATGTCCCCTAGTTTGCATCTCTACAGGACTAAGCATTTGAATAGGCCTGCACCAGGCAGAGGGCTAGGTGTGTAAGGATAAGTGAAAACAGAGAGAGTTAGGGGTGACCAGGCAGAGGGGTTGACGGGAGGAGAGAGAAATGGCTTCAGGGTCAGGGAGCATGGTTAGGAAACATTCAGGAAGACCCTGAATAAAAAAGGGAAGACTCCAGTTTTGCAGCATGGAACTGAGAGCTCTCTAAAGATAATAAGATGCCTGGGTTTGGTCTTTATTGCCATTGGGTTGCTAGGAGTTTCCAAGTCCACGATCCCCCACTCAGGCAGAACCTCATGGCTACCATGGCTTGGGGCTGAGACATGCCAGGCCACGACAGGTTTCCAAACACTTTTGATAACACTATTAACTTTGTGTTTTCAAACCTCAAATCTGTAAAGAATAAAATGGAATTTTTGTCTCTTTTCTGTTTTCCTGGATGTCTGTGTTTATTCCAGAACCATTTTGTTTGGATTATTATAGCTTTGTAGCCTATCTTTAGACTGCATGGTGCTTCTAGAACATTCTTCTTGTTTTAGACTACCTTCAATGTTTGTAGCTTTTGTGATTTTATGCATAATTGATGAGGCTTGCTTCTGTGAGATATGTCATTCATGTTATATATGGTTTGCATTTTATCCATACATTTTTACATCTTTGTGTAGTGTACACTAGCAATATTAGTAAGTTGAATCTATGAACATGAAGTTGGAATTTCATTCAGAGAATGCATGGTTTCTGTCACGGGGCGGGGGGGCGGGGCAGGA
Organism: Cricetulus griseus; assembly: GCF_003668045.3. Classification (NCBI taxonomy): domain Eukaryota; kingdom Metazoa; phylum Chordata; class Mammalia; order Rodentia; family Cricetidae; genus Cricetulus; species Cricetulus griseus. The sequence continues at coordinate 449,175,955 of NC_048595.1, forward strand.
ATTTCCTAGTTGAAATTTCCAGTGGTGTCAGTAAATGGGAGCTCTGGTCTGCATAGTGGATGCTAGCTGATTTTCTATTGAATAGCATGGCCTCAGTGAGGAATGTCCCCTAGTTTGCATCTCTACAGGACTAAGCATTTGAATAGGCCTGCACCAGGCAGAGGGCTAGGTGTGTAAGGATAAGTGAAAACAGAGAGAGTTAGGGGTGACCATTTTCCATTTGCTTATGTTCTCTTTAATTTTTTCCATCAGTATTGTAAGGTCTTCATTTTAAAAATATATTGCTACTTTGTTTGATTTAATCCCTAATCATTTAAATTTCTATTTAGGATGGTATTCTATATGGAACTTCTATTTTCAATTGGTTATCAGAGACCTTTTGGTTAATGATTTAATAAAATTATTTTTAAGCCAAGAAGCCAGGAATTTTGGGGTATAAAGATGGCCTTTATTTGATATTCTGTGTATGCTAAATGCATAGCATTGAGAAAACACTAACATTATCAAAGCCAGAATGATAAGCACATGCAGAGATTTAGGAATGACAAAAATTATCTCTTGAGCCCAAGGCATTGCTATTGTCATAAAATTACTGCATAAGATTCCCTAATGATGCATTCATTTATTCTGCTATAGTTTTTGGTATTATTATTCCTTTTTGTTTTGTTTGTTGGAGACAAGGTTTGAGTATGAATCCCTGGATGCCATGAAACTTTCTGTGTAGGCCAGGATGGCTTCAAACTCAACAGAGATGCACCAGGCTAAGGGTTAAATTTTGATTATCTGCTTGTCTACCCTGTCATTCCCTATCTATCTGTCTATTTGTCTATCATCTCATATCTATCTGTTTGTCTATCAGTTATCATCTATAGCCTATTTATTTTCTATCAGATATATAAATAGATATCAATCTATCTTTGTACATCTAAACATCATCTATTATCTGTCAATCAACTTAATATCTGCAGCCCCCAAACCTAGTATATATATATATATAATATATATATATATATATATATATATATAATGTCTAAATCTGGATAGATATATTCAGATTTAGATATTTTTTTTTAGTCTGCTAAACTCAAGCTTTTGCTACTATTGAGAATTTGAAATTAATCTTGATTTCTCTCAGACTCTTTAAAAGATTATTCTGAACCATATAAAGTATCTCTAATTAATAAGGTAGAACTGATCCAAGTGGTCCTGTAATATGTAATATATTTCCAAGTCTACTTACTTTATAGGAGCACTCCCTGTTATGAAGGATAAATAACTATTATCATTTTTTTCCTTTGCCCCTTTTGTCTGCAGGGTTGAATTGTATAAAATTCAGAAGGAAGAAATACAATGTTTGAGGTGCTTTTGATTTTCTGTCCCTAATAGTTTATCTTACCAAACAGTGCAATGCCAAATTTTTCTATAGAATTGAATAACAGCTGTGGGTAAGACACATTTTTGGATGATAGCATGTTGCATAAAGATTTAGAACTTTAGATTCAGAACTATCATAAGGGTTAGATCCCAAACAATATAACATATGACTGACAGAGTATAGGTCTATGCTGCTTGTTCTTTCTAATCCTGCATGTTTACATTAAATATCCTATGACATGAGGTGTTAAGGATAGATAAGTGCTTTTAAAACCTTTACAGATTGATTCTGTCATTCACTCCTAAAACAACCACAGGGGCACATCCATTGTATTTTGTGATATTTTCAATGGCAACTCAGAAACATTTTTCTTTTATCCTGTGAAACAATAGAGTTTGGGTTTCTTCTGTCCTCAATCAATACACTCAAAAGATAAGATTACTATTACTTAGATAAGTGTATATTAACATAATGCCTCCTCGATTTGTTAAGAGCTTCACCTCACAATAAATTTAATTATAATAAAGAAAAACTTGTTTTATAATTATCCCATTATTAGATAGATTAGTTACAGAATATTTTATGTAGTCATTCTTGTTTTCTTGTGGATAAGAAATGAAACAAAAATATAATACATAAATCTCATATGGTGCATCTTTGGAAACCTTATTTTGAATTGTGGACTCATTTTTTTTCTTTTCTTTGATATATGAGCAATTTTCCACTTATATAAATGGATATTTCAGAATATAGATTATGAGGATAACAGCAAAATCACAATATTGTGCTATTAATGCAAAACTTTGTTCAGATACTCTACTTTCTTCTGTTTCTATTTAGTCTTATAGAAACTTCATCTTTGACTGATTCCCCACCAATCAATTCATTATTATTTCATATTTGAAGAAATTATCTCTTTAAAGTAGACTTATGCAGTTTTTAATAAGAAGAATTTTATCATTTATTGGCATAGTGCAAACTATATATATATTATATATATATATATATATATATATATGGAAATGTAATGAAATTGTTTAACATTTTACATCTGAAACCAAGCTTCACAACAGACATTGCACAGTTGCCTGAAAATATGAAGTACTTGGAAAGTTGTATTTTACTTCTTTCCCACATTTCAGTATTTTCAGTTATTAAATCTGTAGATTTATTTTGCCTAAAATTAGCATGCTTGTTCACGTCTCAAAATTCTCTGAGTTGTCCCTTGGGGTGAAAGAGACAGAATTATGTGATTTGTGTAAATAGGAATTAATGTAATCTTAAACAAATCCACACTTTGCAAACTGAGTTTGGTTTGCAAAGGATTATGAATACAATGAAGTTAGATGCAGTTTGACATCTTGTTTTATTGAGCTTCAAATTTTCTAAAAGCTTTTAGAATTACTTACTAATTTTTTGGTATATAGGAAATCACACAGGAAAAAATCAATTAAGCAATATGTCAGGTTAACTAGGGAATGAATATTGCAAATGTCTCTTACCTATTGGAATAGGTACTAGATTGATGAAATTTTAAGTTATCTCCAGTTTCTTTGTTTAATGACAATCCTCTTAGCTAGAAATATTAGTTGAAATTATCCTCATAACTTGGGATTTTTGTGCTTTTCAATTCCCCATGTTGTTCATCATCACACTGTATTCTGTTGCTCTGGTAATAGCCCAAGACCTCAAAATTAGGTGAATCTGGTTTCAAGGGTGGGAGGGGAAATATGGAGAAAGAACCCAAACATACATAATTGGGCTAGAAATTATGTAAGAGGAAAGCAGAAGCCATCATACTTATCCTAGGTTTAAGCTTTAATTATTTCTGTGGTTAAAATAAAATGCTTGTCAGAATTGGATTTCACCCAAACTCAATTTACAACTATCCAAGTTATTCTTCTAAGTTTTCACAGGGAGAGAGGGAGGGAGGGAGGTAGAGACATAGATTTGATTCATCTACTAAAGAAAATATAAGAGATGGACATATCAGTTTATTAAAGAGTAAAAAAATAATTCAATCACTGAAGTTCCAAGGTCAAGGTTTGAGACTGAGTAGGTTGGGGTTTTCTTTCAGAAACTCATATCAGGGTAGGGTTAACTCAGGGTGTTTACAGATTATTAGGAACTGGATTATAGAACACAGGGAGAGAATTAAAACAATAGTTAGCATACCTGCTCTCAATGTGCCTGAAAAGAAAGGAAAGAAATACTCGATTTCATGGAATTTCAAATGATACAAAAAATAGAGCAAGAGCAAGAGAGTGTAAGTCACAAAGGACACGAGTGTCTGTAAAAGCAGTGCACTAGGAAGCCACCGGCCAGGTGAAGTTGAAAACAGTTTCTTGGATTACAATATGAGCTGTCTTTTATTAGCATCAAAGTTATTCTGTCTTTTCCAGGTTTCTGGTGCGGCACCGAATGGGAAAAGAATCTAAATTTAAAGCTTAATGTTGCCTTTAAAGTTACACAAAGTCCATATGAACTTGCTTCCAAAATAAAACTAAAAAATAGAAAAGAAACCCGGGTTTAACTAAAGATAACTTAGAAAGATAACATTCACCAAATCAGGATTTGGATTTTGTTTTAGAAGTAAAAAGGAAATAGTTCTTGATCAGCGCTACAATGGCTTACGTTCCAAATAGATGCGTTCTGTGAAAACACATTCAGAAAAAAGAACTTTACACTTGTTCAGATTTCAGCACAATAGATATAAGAAAGGTATCTAGAACATGACAAAAAGTAAAGAGTTAAAAACTTTATCATGAACTCAGATACATTGTACATTCAGTAATTAGAGGAGACACTAAAGTTTATTAAAAACACTTCCCTTAATTACTCACTACTTAACCTTCGCTATATCCTAAGCATCTCATTCTTTGGATCCATAAAAACTGACACCATATCTATCTGGCTATTTGGCTATATTCTTAATGGAATTTCTCCCTGTTTTTATAGCTATCCTAAATTGAGGGTCATTATGCTCTTGGTTTTATTTCTCTTATCAGTAGTGTCTCTACTATGATTTTGGTGACCCAGCATTGCACAGAGAAGGGTTCAGAACAGGATGAAAACAAGAGCACAGTGGGTAAAACAGATGAGAGGGCTAATGCCAAATGCACTTAACTCTAGCAAGATAATCAAGGATTTTGCATATTTCTGATTCCTTTCAGAGCATAGACTACCACAGAGCTGCCATGATGAGGTACAGTGAGGATGCTCTAGTCATAGCATAGTATTATTTTTTGATATGCCATATTATGTCCATCAGAACTAGAAATTTCATTACATGTCAGGCTCATTGTACTCATGTACTCATAGAATCTGTGGATGTCTCAAAGGTCATGACAACAAACACTCTAACACAGAGTGGGAATAGATTCATAACCTCTACCTCTAAATATGAAACTATGGACAAAAGATGACTTCTAGGAGAGGAAGAGTTTATTTTCTTTAAGATCATGGCTTCTGGAAGTTCAACTATACTTTAGTGACTGACTCCCACACACAGAAGTATATGAACAACACAAGCTGAATTTCATTAGTTATTAAAAATGTTTTTGAAGAGCATGAAGTTATAGGGGTAGGAAGATGGGGCTTGATCTACACTGAGTTGAGGGTAGGAGTTGGAGAGTTGAGGTGAATATGAACAAAGAAAATTATATCACATTCTTAAATCATCAATAAAAGTACTTTTTAGATGACTGTAGATTTATAAAACTGACTAGGTACCGTTATTGTTTTATTATGATGGGCTCTAATATTTGCGTCACCCTTGGTTTTTCTTTTATAATGAGTTAAACATGATTGCCTGTGTGTTTTTTTTCTTAGAAGAAATCTTAAAAATAAGCAACACGTTTTGAAATAAAATTTATGGAAGTTAGTCAGCTGATTGAGTAAGAAAAATTTCAAGAGTCAGTTGCCAAAGATGTTTATTTCATAATATAAAGACAGCATGTCTTGTTTGCCAGTCAGACTTGTACTGACTGTGAAAAGAAGCTAAAAAATCAAGCTTTGCAAGTAAGCAAACAATTCAACTTCAGTTAACACCAATGGCATTGTGTTTAAGTCCATTTCTAGACAAAGCAAAATGCCAGCTAGATATCAATGACCCTGAATATTTGGATATATGGAATGCATTGCAGTTAACAAAAACAGTATGCAGATAACTCCATACACATTTGAAGGTAATTAAGGTAAGTCCTCAATATAGCAATATAGCATCAACAATATAGCCAAAGTTTGTTTCTTAGTCCATCACTGCAGGTGGCATTGAAAAGCATAATAGACTGTCAGTTTACATTTGAAAATTATTGTTTCAGAAACCAAAGTGTGTGGCCTAGAAATCTGTGCCTGATCTATTTTGAAAACTGATATAGAGTGCATTCACAAACAATGCACTCATGAATTTAGAAAAAAGAACTTAATTTATTTTTATTCTTTTTCTAATATACTATATCCTGACCTCAGTTTCCCCTTTTATCTACTTTTCACAGTCCACTACCTCTCTACGTTGTCACATCCCCTCCTCCTCCATTTCCCTTAAAAAGAAGAGCAGTCCTAATAGTTATATCAACTGAACAATATTTTAAAGATGGGAGGTCATCTTGGGAGAGAAATTTTGATCCAGATATTTTAAAATTATTAAGAAAGAAATGAATATGTTTTGAAGGTTTCTTATATTCCACAGCATATATTTAAATTTACAAAAGGAAACAAATTTCTTTCATGCTACAGGAGGCAAGGTTATCACAGCCCTTTCTCTAATTGTTCATGGTTGTCATGGTTTCAGGTGGGAAAGGATGCATTTGGAAGTCAACAAAAACAGAGGGGGTATTGACGAATAGAAATGATACAAATACAAGTACAATCATCTTTTAGCAAATGGACTAGTCAGCCCTGAAGATATCTCATCTTTTGATAATAATGTACTCATTTTAGAGAGATAATCAGAACCACAGTTAGAGGATTTACATAGATGGGTTTGATGCCTTGTCATTGGATCTGAGTCAAGAAGTCCGAAAAGGATGAAGTCTGGTTTGAAGGCTGAGGATAGGATGTTGTTTATCTGATTTGTAGTGAAAAAGGAACATTTGGAAAGGGATGTGGGGGATCTCTAGTTTGGGGGAATGGCTCTTGCACAGCATCAAATTTGTAAATGAAAGCAAGAAAAGAAAGAGAAAACAAGATAAAAAGAAAAAGAACTCTGCCCCAATTACCAAGGTTGAAAGAGTACTTGGAGTACAAATGGGAATTAGAGCCTAGAGGAAGCCATGGAGGCAATGTGGTAGGGCCTTGTAAAGATAGCAGCAAAGCTGCAAAAGCTGTCAGACTCTAGGAAAGCATGAGGTAGTTTGGTATTTTAAAGCACAACACTCGTGATAATTTGTTTTGAAGGAATAAAAATGAATACATCTTAGGATAAATTGTATGCTGCTTTAAATCTACAAATATGAAGAGTGACTCTGGGAACTGGGCAATAGGGAGAGAATCAAAGGACTTTCAGATGAGCATAAGTGTGCACTCAGTTAAATAGCCTACAGAAGTGTGGGTAGGGCTTCCAACAGTTCTGACAGCACATCTCACAGTTATGTCACTACTGTTTGTTTCCTGGCCTTTGTTTCACTTTTTCGGTAAAATGGTAACACTGATGAATGGAAAGGGGGATTGAGTCTGCAAACATCTCTCTTTAATTATGGCCACACTTATAAAACGCTACGCTTTATCTATTTATAAATTACTAATTTCTATTTCTTGGTTTGATTTGAAATACAGATAACAAAGATAGTGATTTTAAGAGCCAGGTGATTCATAACAAGAGAGACACAAATGGGGGGGGGACCATCAGCAAAGGTAAACACTTGAACAAGTGTCCCATGAAGAAGACAGACATAGTAGTGGAACTGGCCAGACCCTATATGATGCCCATGCTCAGGAAGAATGAAACAGTCCACACTGTGTAATAAGGAGAAAGACATCCCCATAAAGGAAAGCACAGAAAGCCCAGAAGGATGCTGTGTCAGGACTAGTAGACATAACACCCTGTTTGCATAGCCAAGAGACAGTCAAAGCCTGCATGAATGACTGACTCCTCCCTTCTCCAGAAAAACAACGACTGAAAATTTGGGAACTTTTTATTCTGTCCATACAATAAACTCTAAAATTAGGATATTGCTTCCATAGAGTTGAAAACCCTGATATTAACCCACATACCTACGAACACCTGATTTTGACAAACAATCTAAATGTATACACTGGAACAAAGAGAATATCTTCAACAAATGGTGCTGACATAACTGGATGCGGACATGTAGAAGACTACAGATAGACCCAAGCCTATAGCTCTGCACAAAACTTAAGTCAAAATGGATCAAAGACCTCAACATAAACCCAGCCACACTGAACCTATTAAAAGATAAAGTGGGAAATACCCTTGAATTAATTGGTACAGGAGACCGATTCCTGAACATAACACCAGTAGCACAAACACTGAGATCACCAATTAATAAATGGGACCTCCTGAAACTGAGAAGCTTCTGTAAGGCAAAGGACACAGTCAACAAGACAAAATGGCAGCCCACAGACTGGGAAAAGATATTCACCAACTCCACATCTGACAGATGGCTGATCTCCAAAATATACAAAGAACTCAAGAAGATAGTCCCCAAAACACCAAACAATCCAATTAAAAGTGAGGTACAGAACTAAATAGACAATTCTCAATAGAGGAATCTAAAATGGATGAAAGACACATGAGAAAGTGTTCAACATCCATAGTTATTAAGGAAATGTAAATCAAAATACCTCTGAGACACCATCTTACTCCTGTTAGAATGGCTAAAACCAAAAACACCAATGATAGTTTGTGCTGGAGAGGATGGGGAGAAAGGAGAACACTTCTCCACTACTGGTGGGAGTGCCAACTTGTACAGCCACTTTGGAAATCAGTATGGAGACTCCTCAAGAAAATGGGAATGAGTCTACAAGATCCAGCAATTCCACTCCTAGGCATATACCCAAAAGAAGCACATTCATACAACAAGGACATCTGTTCAACCATGTTCATAGCAGCACTATATGTAATAGCCAGAAACTGGAAGCAGCCTAGATGCTCCTCAACTGAAGAATGGATGGAGAAAATGTGGTATTTTTACACAATGGAGTACTACTCAGCAGAAAAAAAAAATGGAATCTTGAAATTTGCAGGAAAATGGATGGAACTAGAAGAAACCATTCTGAGCGAGTTAACCCAATCACAAAATGACAAACACGATATAAACTCACTCATATGTGGTTTTTAGACATAGTGCCAGAGAAGCGGGTAAACAAGGAGGACCCTAAAAGAGACAAACATTGTTCCCTGTAGAAGGGGTAAAGGTCATGATCCCCTGAGCAAATTGAGAGCATGGGAAGAGGGGGGAGGGAGCTACGAGAATGAGAAGGGAAGAAGAGGAAGAGGTCATGAGGGAGCAGAAAGGTTGAGTCACGTGAAGAATAGAAGAAAGGGTATGTGATAGGTAGGGTTTTAGTTGGAGGGGTTGGTAGGGGAAGACAGGAGGGAGAAGGGAATTGGGATTGTCATGTAAATCAATCTTGTTTCTAATTAAATAAAAATGATAAAAAGATATTGCTTCCAAAAAAACACTATATAAAAAATTAGGGTGTGAACTTGGAATCTGCAAAAATATTTGACACAGAATAAGTATGCCAGAGCCCCTCTTAATTATTCGGGATATGAAGTACAGATCTCAAACACGAGATAAACTTTGTAAAGCCTCAGACTGTCCTCCCACTATTCCTCAGGACAATTCACAATGTGGTTGAGAAAAGTATCAGTAGTTTGGATTGAGAAGTGAGAATAAATTTAAAAGAAGCTGTCACATACCCAAATCCTACTGTGAGAAATCAGCCTGATAAAATTCCTCAGCTGTCAACACTTTCTTCCTTTAGTGACTAATGTTGGACCATGTAGAAGACAGACCCAAACATCCACAAGATAGTGGGTGAAGTAGTGAGAATCCCACACATTCAGGGCTAATAAAGGAAATATACTTTGCCCAAATGAATTTCAAAATTTTAATGACCTTTGACATTTATTTTTTCCTTAATGCCAGTAACGATTTTTTCATGATAGTTCACCCCTTGCAGGTTAGTTTTAATACATACTTAGTCATAGAAGTATCATTCAAATAGTTTCTAAGTTTCAAATGTCTGTAGATAAAAATAGCGATCAAGGATGAATTATGTCTAGAGGTATGATAAAATTAATTTCAATGATTTTTGTGTGTGGTTTAATTTATATAAGGAAATGCTAGACTATATCAGACAGTAACAGAATAAGATTTTTCTAAGGCTCATAAAGGGTATCTTGAGTTTAAGAGGGGTATGAGTCTTTTTGCAAATATGAAGACAGACTAGGGTAGAATTTTAGGATGATTAGGATAGGGATGTAACTTTTACCTAGTACAAAAGGACTTAGGGTTCTGTGATGGTTTAAATGAGGTGTCTTCGGTAGTGTAAATCATTTAAACAATTGGTCCCCAAGTAATGGTGCTGTTTTGCGAGGATTAGAAACATGACCTGGCTGGAGGAAATATTACATTGGAGGTGGGCTTTATAAGATGAAAAACTACCTCTTAATCCTCCTCCTAGTCTATCTCCACCCCCTGCCTCTGTCATTCAAGATGTAAGCTTTCAGCTTGCTGTTCCAGCCTCCATGCCTGCCGGCTGCCATGCTTCCCACTGTCATCATGATGTACTCTTACCCTCCTAGATTCATAAACCCTTTCTTCTATAAATTGCCTTGGACGTTGTGTTTATAAAAGCATCAGAAAAGAGACTAATCCAAGGTAATGTCCACTAACACCCCCCCCCCCCCCCCCACACACAGAGAGAGAGAGAGAGAGAGAGAGAGAGAGAGAGAGAGAGAGAGAGAGAGAGAAGAAAGAGGCTGTACATGTTTCTGCACAGTATTCTACAAATACAGTTTTGCAATCAACCATTCATATAGCTGTTGCTACCATGTTTTCAGAAAACCTAAATAACTAAATACTTCCTTTAAAGTAGTTTATTTATTCAATTATGTTGGGGGATATTCATTCACTCTATGAAACCTGAGTTTGCATTTGCATTAATTAAATAAAATTAACCCAATGTCAGGGTTAACAAATAGTTAATAGAAAGTAATCATGCAGCCTCAGAGGGCATCTGGGAGAGACACACACAGAAAGTGGTAGGGTGGAGTTTAGAGTGGTGCAACTTTTTCTGGTTTGCTTAAGCAGAAGCACCAGGTCTTTGGGGGATGCCAGCAAGGAGAGAGGGTTGGATAGTCGCTACTCAGGCTCTCTGAGCTCACCGGTTTCACACCAAACTTTGAATCACAAAACTTATTCATAAATAGAATGGCAGATATTTAGTAGTAGTGACAGAGCCTGTGCTTGTGGGAACAGAATTTCTACCAGGATTCAGCCTGAGAGGCCAGCCCACTGCTAGGGAAGCAGGCCAGTGACTGTGGAGTTACCATTGGTGGCTAAATAGCACTGGATTAGGGCATGATCATGCTCTTGGAAAGGTAGAATCAGCATAGTAAAAATGGCAATCATGCCAAAAGTAATCTACAGATTCAATGCAATCCCCATCAAAATCCCAACACAGTTCTTCATTGACCTTGAAAGAATGATACTCAACTTTATATGGAGAAGCAAAAGACCCAGGATAGCCAAAACAACCCTGTACAATAAAGGAACTTCCGGAGGCATCACTAACCCTGATTTTTGACAAAGCAGCTAAAGCTATACAATGGAATAAAGACAGCATCTTCAACAAATGGTGCTAGCATAACTGGATGCTGGCATGTAGAAGACTGCAGATAGATAGCTCCATGTCTCTTGCCATGCACAAAACTTAAGTTCAAATCGATGAAAGACCTCAACATAATTCCAGCCACACTGACCCTCCTAGAAGAGAAAGTGGGAAGTACGCTTGAAAGAATTGGTACAGGAGACTGCTTCCTGAACCTTACACCTGTAGCATAGACATTGAAATCGACAATAAATGGGACCTCCTCAAACTGAGAAGCTTCTGTAAGGCAAAGGACATAGTCAGCAAGACAAGATGGCAGCCCACAGACTGGGAAAATATCTTCACCAACCCCATATCCAACAGAGGGCTCATCTCCAAAATTTACAAAGAACTCAAGAAGTTAGTTTCCAAAACACCAAATAATACAATTAAAAAGTGCTGTACAGAACTAAATAGAGAATTCTCAATAGAGGAATCTAAAATGGCTGAAAGACACATAAGAAAGTGCCCTTGTTCTCTTAAACTGAATGCCTTGTGCTCTCCTTCATAGAGAAGGAGATTGATTACAAATTACTTTTGAAGTTAAGTCAAAGGGCACATAATCCTCCCATGATGTTCATTGCTGTGAACATCTGCAGCATATCCCACTTTTAGGTGAGCATCTTTCATCCCTAAGGACTTTTCTCATTTCATATTTTTTTATTATGTGTGATTATCTTAGAGTTTACCTTGAACCCAAGTTTATTTTAACTCGACGTCTAGCTTTTGAAAATGTTATTGCAATTCTATAGTTCATAAATCATTTTATGTACATATTTTTTTGTTTCCTGTATACAAGCAATATAAAAATTTTATTTTAGGCTATCCATGATGCCCTCAGACTTTCTGGTCATTTATCAGAACATACATGATAATCTCTGTCTCCTTTAAAAAGAATTAGTGCTAGAAACAAAACAGGATTTCACACAATAAGAATTTGATGTCTCTAGGTGTCTCAGGGAGGTAATCTATGCCTTTAGGAACATACATCTAGTGGCAGTCAAAGAATAAGGGCTTGTTGTCCTGAGTGACACCACAAGGTCTGTCATCCCATGAGTTGGACATGTAATATTTTGTGCTGAAAGAACTATCCCGGTAAAAGATTGCTAACTTCTGTATGACTGAATTTTAAACAGATGACCTTTCAAAAGTCTGGAGACAACGAGAAAGTAGCGTAGGTGTCCAGCTACCATATGGCATGTGAGGATAGGCCTCAACCACTTTATGCAAAGTACTGCACTGGAGGTTGCTGGAGGTTCCTGTGTGAGTTGAGAACCTCATTTTAATGGATGTATAGTTCCAAATTATTGTGCAAACTTAATCTTCCAAGTGAAAAATCAACTGGAGAGGACCCTTATCTTAGGCGAAACTTCACTTCTTCCTGGAGATTAAATTCTCTCTGTGGGGTTGTGAACATGCAAATCTTACTTTTATGATGTTGGTACTTTTAGGCTTGTTTCTACTTCATTGAAGAAAAATGATTGTTTCAGGGAAATATGAATGGAGATCGGAGCGGTTCTATATGAGAGGAATGTCTTCAACAACGAGTATCAAATATTTCTGTATGACTAAGTTCCTTAACCAAAATAGTACTACTGTTAGCTGTGATTCTAAATGTACTCTGGATCTTAGCACAAGGGCTCTTTCTAAGCCTTGTGGGCTTTCTCTGTGTAGCGCTCATGCTTTGTGTTGGACAAAGCATCACATTTTATCAACTGTGCTTTGAGACTGTAACACATACATACAAAGACAGATTTACACGTGTCCTATTTATCAGATAGACTCTCCAAAGCAGCCCGAGAAATGTCAGCAGACCTCCTGGAGGCAGGAAGTGAGACTCATTTTAATTTCAAAATAAATTAATTCTGAATGAAATCAAACCTATTCTCACATTCATTAGGGCAACCTGGTCTGAGTGAAAAATTGTGGATTTTTAATAAGGACATTTCCATTGGTTTCCTTTCAGTCCCACAAACTCATAAATCAATTCCTGTCTGTCAGCCATTATACATTTATCAGGTCTTATGAGTAGATGTGACAGCAAACTGTTATTTAAATCTACAAGACTATATCTCTGTTAGTGAGGGAACCAATCTGGGTCTCCATGACACATCTTTGTATTCTAGAATTTATTCATCCCAGCATGTTTAAACTATCCTCAGTAACAGAAGAGACTTTATACACATCAGCAAAATGATGAAAACGGGAACATGTATCACTTGAAGATACTAGAATAAAAATAAATTAAAATGAAATTTGCAAAGCAAGACATGCCAAGTATTTTTACGTAAATTTTCTTAGAAATAAGAATTCACACATCTTAATTTTTATTGAAGAAACCAATAACTTTGGAATTCATTGTCCTGATCTTTAACACCTTTATATATACATAGTAAACATTAATTTATGCATAAGAATATGTGGGAAGAGCCACATCCACAACTTTATGCATACCCTGAAGTCTCAGCAGACTAATTAGAAAGATCATATTTTATGGAATGATCTTGCTTCTCACTTTCTTGGTCTCTCATGACTGTATAAAATTTAAATACATGGAGTACGTCTCCAGCTGGGAGAACAGAGAAAGAAATGCTAAGTAGAGCTACAGGCATACTAATAACAGGGATGCTTTGGGTCTGTAATTTTTGTACCGACAAAAGCCCTTTGACATGGTCACGGGGAAAAAGCTGTGGTAACCTGACAAGTAAGATATTTGAATCTTGCAGAACTTATGGGGCTCCTCTGGACAGTCACTTCAAAGGCATGCCAAATGCATGCATGCACGATACAGTCAATAGTACTAATTGGTGTCTATCATTTCTTCCTGCCAGTCACATAGCTCTGCAACTGCAATGCTCAGTAACCATTTTCCACCTAAATTCTAATGATGCCCTTTATAATTTTCTATTTAATGCAGTTCCTGAACTTTAAAAGGTTGTTCACTGCCAAATGTCAGTTCATTGTGAAGGGCTGTATCGAAAACCTATGGCTCTAAAAAAAGAACATAATGCTCATTCTGCCTGTTCAAAATCATGTTGTCTGATCATGTGTCCAAATGGCTCATTAATTCTCCTCATTAAAAAGAAATACTAGCGAAGAATCACCAAAAATTAACAACTTATATTCTAATTTTTCAAACGGTGCCTATGTAAGATATCTAAAAATAGCATTTCAAGGAGTAAGTTCAGTAAATTGTTAAATGTTACAAAACAGTTATAAGCAATACTATATTATATTCTACACTATTTTATTAATTCCTTAAGCATTTCATACAATGTATTTTGATCATGCTTACCAACTACTCTTACCCCAGAACCTCTCATATCATCCTCTTTTTAAAAATGACAAATCAATTCCAGATTATACTGCCAATGTACTCCAAGATGTGGAACTGTCCAGTGCAACACAGCAGGCCTACAAGGAACATAGCCTTAAAGAAAATTATTCTCCTTCCTCTAGCATTCATATATTCATGGGTACAATAGCGGCATTTATTTGTATTACTTCAATTAGAAATTTCTAATAAATAATTGTAAACACAGCGTATGCCACAGAAGTTCCTAAATAAAGATCACTCCCACTTACCACTCAATTTTGTAAATTATTAGAGAACAATTTCTCTTCCCTGCTATAATGTTGTGCTGAAGATCCCCTTGTCACTTCTTTAGTCTTATTTGAACACATTGTGTGAACCATAAATTCTTAAGATATACAAGATATGAATCTAATTTTAATTTAGTGAAAATAAAGGACATTCAGAATGTTTCAGAATAACTTACATTTATTACTTTGTTATCTTAAAATTTGGTGGTAAATGTATATCTCATCTTGTACTGAGGAAATGTAGATTAAGTTTTATTGGAGACACAGACATGCACACACACATGACATCTAAATGCTAATAAATATTAACCTTAGAGAATCTAAATTAAAAACAAAGTTTTACATATAATAAAGTTACCGTATTATTTTCTATTCACACCCATTTAGTTCTGGTCTCCATAATCTTCTTCTATGAATGTGTGTTTATCATTTGCTGGGATTCATAGTTTTGAGAGAATAATTTAATTTGCATTTGTTATGGAGCAAAGTCAGAGTTATTTACAGGCAAAGTATTCTGATGAGGAAAGATGGCTCCTAGGTATGCCATAAAATAAGTCTAAATATCATAGCTGTGTATCTGGCCTGACAGCACTCTAATGAAAGGAACGCTACACACTGGTAGGTTGGCAACCTGCATGCTAAACATTGGTGCATATGACAGAGAGTAATTACCCTTTAAGCATCCACAGTGCTTGTGATTGAGGACTGAATGGCCCTTGGAAAACAAGGTCCAGAAGCATGAGCTCCATCTCTCACAAGAGTAGCATGCCTACGAAGCAGACGTCATTAACTTAAAGATCTCAGTTTTTCATGTTTGACAGGCCAGTTAATTATTTGAGTAGCTATATAATCAAGTTAATAAGAGAAAATACTAGCAACTTAAATTTCCTTTCCTAAGTTCAGGGTAGTGTGTGTGTGTGTGTGTGTGTGTGTGTGTGTGTGTGTGTGTGTGTGTGTGTGTGTGTTGTCCTAAGATGATAAGACGAAAGGAAAAGAGACAACTTGAACTTGAAAACTGCAGACATTAACCAAATGAAGATTTCAGTGGCACTTCAGTCACACCAGGTGCCATGGAAGTGCTTGCTGATCTCCAGAATGATGATGTACATTATAGCTGGGAAGAATGTCTCTGTCAGAATACAGACTGCTTTGTGGAAAATGTTTGTTATTATAGCTTACAGTTCCTTTTAAAATGTGGTGTTTGTCAATAATAGTATACCATGAATTCTAGTTGGTCTTAACAATAAAAACCCAGAGACAGATATTGGAGTTAAAGCTGAAGATGAGATAAGCAAAGCCACCAGACACTAGAGAGTTCTCACCTCTGCCAATGCTCAAACCAAAGGGATGGGGGGGACATCCTCTCAATCTCAGACTGCACTGCTTGCTCTCCACCAAACCTCAGACTTCCTCAGCTCCTATCTCCTGACGCATTTTATTCCTCTCTAGTGCTGGGATTAAAGGCATGGGAACCAAAGTGCTGCGATCACCTTTGTATGATCTGTTTCTTTGTCACAATGGATCAATTTCATATAGTTCAGGGTGGCCTTGAACTAACAGATCCTTGTGCCTTTGTCTCCCAATTGATGGGATTAAAGGTGTGTACCACCACTGCCTGGCCTCCATGGCTAACTAGGGTGGCTGCTGGGGTTAAATGTGTGTACCACCATTACTCAGCCTGTAAAGCTGTGGTGAATTTTGCACTCTGATATTCAGGCAAGCTTTATTTGGTAGATCATAAACAAAGTATCAACACACAACAGTGTATGCTACATTGTTTTAAATATGCCATGCTGGACTGAAGAAAAGCACCGATGGCAAATGGTAAGTTTTTGTGTGAGAAAATTGACTGCACTAACTTTACCTCTTAGACTCCAGAATCACATGCAGTGAGAAACTTTAGAAGAATTCGTTTAGCATTTTCCTGTTTGCTCAGATGAGGAAGTGCTTACTTCAGCTTAATACTCACTAATGAACGCTTGCTCTGCTGCAGTCAGTGTTGGCACCAAGATTCACACAGAACCGACTTACAGCCTAGAGAAATGCTGCCCCTCTACCTAAAAAAATTATTTCTCCACTCTTGCCTGCTCCCCAACCAAAAGAACTAGCCCTAAAAACAGTTTTAATGAATGAGGATTCCTTAAAAGGGGAACCAAATAGTAAACCATGAGAAGTTTCCATACATATGTTTCTTCCTCTCACCATTTCTTTCT
Source organism: Cricetulus griseus (assembly GCF_003668045.3). NCBI lineage: Eukaryota > Metazoa > Chordata > Mammalia > Rodentia > Cricetidae > Cricetulus > Cricetulus griseus. The sequence goes on from NC_048595.1 coordinate 449,192,986, forward strand.
ATAATTCTCACCATCATAAATAAAATCACATAGGGTGTTTCTATTCGAAATTCAAAGGCAGTGAAAATTATGTAATTCAAAAGCTTTGCCCAAAGTCTTTTCCAGGTGTGGGAGAAAGAGTACAGACCACTGGAATTTATTGACTGGAGAGTTGCAGCAGAACACAATTATTTAAAGGTGGTCTCAGCACGTCTACCTTATGTAATGTCACTTATCTGGATGACTTTGGAAAAGTCACTTAAATGTACAGCACTTCAATAAACTCACTTGTAAAATGACATTGATATCTTTCTTTTAGAAGGGGAAGATATAACTTATTAACGATATCCATAAGAAAGTGCATATTTTAGGTTTGTAGCTTAAAGGCTTTCACATGTAGTATAGCTCACAGATAATAAAGATTCATAGTATCAAGCAATGCAGGATGCTACAGAGGTGACTAGAGAGTTAAAGCAAGTGTGAGGGCCTGACTTCCAATCCCCAGGACTTAGGTAAAGACAGACATTCAGTGTAGACCTATAATACCATTGCTCTCAATTAGCCTGACTTGCCTGACATACACAGTAGTAAAGAAGAGACCCTGTCTCAAACAGTGTGGAAGGTAGGAATAAATACCCAAGGTTGTCCTCTGAACTCCACACATGTGCTGGGGCATGCGTGTAACTGTATTCACACATGGATTTACATATCTAACACACACACACACACACACACACACACACACACACACACACACACTCACACCACAAAGGGGAAAATGGAGTGGGAATTCTGAGTGACCCTAAAATGGCTCCTAAATGAAGTTGACTTTAATAGATTTAATAATTAAAATTATATTTATTCATATTTTGAAATCAGTATTTTTGAAAGGTTATATGATCACACCTACTCTCTTTGGGAGTGTGCTTTTGAAATCTCCTGTATAGCCACTTGAAGAAATTTTCAATATTTAGTAAGAGATGATTCTTTGCATATATCTACAATTGAGATTAGGCACAGTACAATACCATAGGCAAAGTATGCCATCCAGCAATAGAAATAAACCCTGGAAGCAGAATAGTCTCTCAAAGGAATGTCATGTCAAATCTTCATGCTGTATTTGGAAATGAATGCTGAAGGGAAGCCAAAATATTCTCTTCCAAACTGGAGAAATATCCTTATCAGTGAGTTTAATTAAAATGTCAGAGTAGCTATTATCTGAAAAGACTAATGCCCCTATCTCGATAAACATATTGGGGGCAGTTATTTGTCATATCATAGGGTACTACCATGACTTGAAGCTAATTCAATGGGCTTATTTAACAAACTTTAAAATCTGAGCCATCTATACTTTTATGTCTTTGCAAACAATCATTCCTGAGTACACTTGCAATTTATTCTTACAAGAAAATGTAGCTAGAAATACGCTCCCCGCTTTTCTTAGAAAGAGAGAATGTATTTATCAAGAAAATCTGAATGCAGGTATAGTACAACTTTGATAACATTAAAAGAAAAAGTGGAATTTTCTGTATTTGTATTTCTGTATACCATTGAAAAACAAAACAATCCCCCCCAAAAAAAATCAGGTAAGAAAATAAAAAAAATCTTACACCAGGAAAAATCTTCCCAAAATGGACAGGGGAGATACCTCAGAGGGGTAAAATGCTTGCCACACAGTGTGAGGAGCTCAATTTGAAGCCATAGAACTCACACAGAGTCAGAAGTGGTGGCATACACATCTGTAATTGCAGTGCTCCTAAGTGAGATGAGTTCACACACAAATTTACACACACACACACTGTGACAGAGACTAATAAATACTTCCCAAACTAGCTGAGGAGAAAGGACTATGAGTGAGTGAGACAATTCCACACTTTGATAACTGAAAAAAGGAAAAGCATGAAGATGAAGTTCCTTCAGAGGCTAACCAACATGATGCTTGATTTATGGTGCCATTTTTAAGAAATACCATCTTTGATCTTTTCTTGCATGATAGGTCAGTGGGTATGTTCAGCCACTGAGTGAGGGATAACCATAATGTAAAAGAGAAAGGACAGTTTGCAATGGTGGCATATTTTACAAGTAGAAGTTATTCTTTTACCAGAAATAATTTTGACAAAAGTATTAAAACAATCTTTCTGATTTGACAGTAAAGTTGCTGCATATGCGGTTGCAGTGTCTGAGTAACAGCAGCTTGATAACACGAAGAGCACCTTGCAGACCAGTTGGTTCGAAGTGCAGGTGGCAGGTGCGGTGAATGTGCCAGCTGAATATTAATTTCTTGCAGGATCACATTCTACTTGTTCTCTGAAATACAAGCTTTCTATCAGAGAGTGACATTCAAGATCATATTTCCAAGGTGGTTTAGAAAGTTTTCAAAGTAATGAATGTCATCTCCTCTTTTTAGACACATAGAACTTCTTTCAAATTTTACTTAAAGATTTTCACTTAAAAAGTTAAAATTTTGGGCTAGTTAGATGGATCAGTGAACAAAACAAGTCTATGGTATAAGCCTGACTGCATGAGTTTGAGCCTCAAAACCCACAGCTGAAGGAGAGAAAACAACTCAAAATGTTATCCTGTGAGAGATTTGTATCACATATGTATTGTGTATATGTATTATACCCAGGCAGGACCCAGTCACACATGTACCTCTCTGTAGCCAGCCCCTAGATAGGCGTGGCACCTGACTCCGTATTGTAATTATACCTCTCTCTCTCTCTCTCTCTCTCTCTCTCTCTCTCTCTCTCTCTCTCTCTCACACACACACACACACACACACACACACACACACACACACTAACAAACAAATCATAAAATGGAATGCAAACTTTTGTGGCTAAGAATCAGCAACAACAACTATAATTACTATGTAAAAAAAAAAAAAAAGCAAGTACCTAGTTTTGATTTGAGAGGTAGGAATAGAATACCTTGCCCAATATTTATTTGCATGGGAAAAGCAATGATTTTAGATTCATAAGACCAGTCTTGAAATTATTATTAAATACAAGGATGTATATAATTTATGAGTATCACAAAATTTGGCTTTAATTTTCCTTTTCTATAAAATGGAAAAATAATATCAAGTACTTTTTAGGAGTATTCATTACAGATACATTTCTGAATTTTCTGGACCATTGCCTCATAGACAGACTCTCTACACTGAGTGTTGATTTCTCTTCTTACATCTGGGATTAGAGACCCTTATGATTTTCTTACTTAACATGAGCTTTCTTATTGCTATGTAGAAACAAGAAAATGTATTGCAACCCCTTTCCCCCCATACTATTCAAAGTGAAGTCTTCTGTCCCAATCAATTGTGATTTTAAGTCTAAAGAGAGTGCTTCACTTCATTTATTACATAGAAAGAAAAGAAAGCACGGACTATGCAATTGTTTGTATATAGAGAGAAACAATTTTTGCATAATTTCCCAATGCTACTTAAAAAGTTAACAGCTGTTGGCAACAGAATTTCATCTCACATTTTAATTTTACAACATCACAGCATAGCATATGTGCCAGCCCTCTGGGTGCAAAGTTGTCAACAGTTCATCAAGGGGAAGCTATGCTTCTAATGGTAGAGGGGAAACAATTAATCCTGAAGATGAAGCTGCAATAATCTCACTATTAGTGGTGTGTGTGTGTGTGTGTGTGTGTGTGTGTGTGTGTGTGTGTGTGTAACTGAATAAAGTAATTCATGATTTTATGTCCAGTTTCAAGTCCTATACATCAATTTTGTAATATTGTTCAACTTTATATGTTTTAATATCCATATATAACTTGGTGATTTATAAGCACTGAAAATATTAGATATATGTTCTAAGGAAGCAAGACCATCTAAGACAAATTTATAGGTTACAGTGAAAAAATTGTAAGTTCTAGCAAAGAATATCACTCCTTGGATCATCTTGAACAGTTGCATATTTTCCAAGCCTCGAATTTATCATTTGTAAAACAGACAATTATCATGGTACCTATTTTAGGAGGTTGGCTTGGAAACAGGTAAAATTTGAAAATACTTAAATATATTTTCTAATGCAATGTAAGTTTCCAAATATGTGTCTTGGCTTTTGTATGATAATATAATGTTAAACTTTATTACAATTCTGAATAAACCTCTTCAGGATAGTATAACTTTTACTCAGTCAAATACAGTTATTAAACACTAGCTGTGCCATCTAACTTTTCTCTTAGACATTGATTTGCTCTACAAACAATTCTATGCTGTCAGCACCTTGGGGCTTTGCTGGAGGGCACAGATGGATTTTTCTGCTGTTTTTTTCAACATTTATGGTGATACAAAATAATGTCTATAAAGCATTCCTGTCCAAAACAAAAAGAAACCTGAGTTTTATTAAGTCTCTTATTATTGTCCTGCACAATTTTTCTCATGAACATATTTTAAAACACTACATATTATACTTACCTGTTTTAATGGGATTTGAAGTGATTAGAATTTTATAAAGCTTTAAAAGTTTCACTGAGAACTGAAGCATAACAGTAAACATATGTAAGGGATGAAAAAATGTCAGCACTGTGAAAGATAATAAAAACAAGAAGTTTCTTAATACAGCTTAGTCTGTTAGAGAAAGGACTCAGTCAGGTTTGCACAGGTTCATGGAGAACACTCTTATTAAGTTTAGAGTTTAATACCATGAAGACTAGACAAGAACATGGAGGATGGAGTATTTGAAGGGCAGTAAATGACCAGGGAAGAGGTAACCGTTGGGTGAGGGGTTCCCATGAAAATTTGAAAAGCATATTATTTAGAGCTAAGCAGTCAGGCAGAGGCAAAGATAGGCTGAATACACAGATGGTATCAATCAATGAAACAACTGTTTTTCAATGAAAAACACTCCTGATGAAATGAAACTTTTTGGCTTTTGTTTTGGATTTTACATTAGGTAATGGGATTTTCTGAAAGAAAGTATATGTGGAATGGGTAGTTTTTACCCTCAGTGTTTCTGCCTTCCTTAAAGCCTCTTATTTCCTGAGTTGTTTCTCATATGTGGGAATATCCACACATCTTCCAGCTGAGAAAATGTGATGGCCACACAATACTCAAATAATACTCAAATACACCAAAAATACCTTGAAAATAATTCCCAGCTCTCTGCCAGAAAAAATAAAATATAAATTATTTTCCTGAATTGAAAATATTTTTGTTTCAAAATTTCTCTTTGTTTCTCTTCAAGTAGAGAAAAACAGGTGTGTGTCTGTGTGTGTGTGTGTGTGTGTGTGTATGTGTGTGTGTGTGAGACAGAGAGAGAGAGAGAGAGAGAGAGAGAGAGAGAGTCTGTGTCTATGTGTATGTGGAAACGTGAGTGTATATGTATGTGTGTGAAAGTATGTGTATGTATGTTTAAATATGAGTGTTTGTCTGGGTTAAATATTTGTGTATGGGTGTGTGACTGTGTATGTGTGTGACTGTGTATGTATGTGTATGTGTGTGTGGCTGTGTATGTGTGTGACTATGTATGTGTGTGACTGTGTATGTATGTGTTTGTGTCTGTGTGACTGTGTACGTGTGTAACTGTGTATGTATGTGTGTGTGTGTGTGTGGGTGAGTGTTTGAGTGTAAGTTCATTATCACATGTGTGTTATCTCTCTGTAAATTCTATGTGTCTAACCATGTTTCAATATGACTGGAACCGTTTTATATTATCAGGCTTCTAACTTGCTCTCTTCAAAAGTAGTTTTATTTTCTTCCTACTTCCTCCTGCTCTTGGCTTTACAAATAGTGAGCCATGACTTTTGGTACCATCTTACATATTTGGGTTGGGTTATGTAATTTGGGTGTTTAATTATCTACAAAAGTAATTCTATATTAGGTAGTACATGAGGGGATGGGTGCTTACATCTTAGTATTCCTCTTCCCAGCAATAATACATAGCTATATTAATGTCTTAGTATTAATGAAGCATCAAGGGTGTCCTCTGGCTTTTACTCCAGTTTTAATCTAGATTTTCATGGTCCATAAAGAGAGTTAAGACTATATGCAGTAATAGAACAAGCAGTCAAGAGCTTAACAAGTGCTTGGAAGGGTGCAAGAATATACTCTTTAAAAATGATTGGACTTAGCTGAACAGCAATGGCTGCCATCTAGGAAGGCAGGGAACTTAACATTTTTCCTTTTAAAAATTCTCTCTTCTAGGCCTTCCCCAGGATGGAAATATCCAGGAAAAAAAGCTGTGCTTCTCCTGAAAATCACACCCCCTTCAGAATAAGCCAGTTATAAGTAGAGGCACACTTATAAAAGAGCATGTACAAGGGTTTAAATATTCTTAAAGTTGCAAATGTTGCAAGGGCCAATTGTAACAACACGGATTGTGCTCACCTGGTGGAGAAATTGATGAAACCTGTCTGGGCTGGCTGAGTTAGAATCCACCGCTATCACCTATTGTTCTTTATATTCTGATTTGGGGCCCCGGAGATGGCAGAACTGGAGGAACAGTGAGCACTTGTCTTTGCATCCTGTTTTGAGGGTTCTGAGGTCCATCTGGGGTGACCGCACCAGTGAAATCATTGGTGCTCCAGTCAGGTGGACTGGTGTTTCAGGTCTGTAACATACATTAAGTCTCTCTGTGAACTCTGTATCTACCCCATTTAAAAATACTTTGCTTTTTGTAGCAAGGCTTTTATGTTCCCAAATTATATATGGACTTAGAGGGTTAATGCTCACATTGACTAAGTTAGATGCTATTTGCTGAGCAGTGTCTCTCTTTTACTAGGATAGGAAGCCAACAAACTAACAACAAAAGGTTAAAGAGAAAACTTAGCTTGTATTTACAGGTATAAGATCTTCCTTTGGTTAGTTTAAGTGACTGGAACAAAGGTAAAATAAGACAAAAGTCTACAAAAATGCCTTTGAGGTTTTTTTTAGGGGGGCAGATATTTGTGGACATGGGGCCTACCCTAAGATGAGGTTAATATACTCAGTGAAACTCCATTGGAGAAAACTGGCACTATAACTTTATGATTTTTTTTTAGTCTATTCATGGATGTCTATGGAAGATGTAAATTTTACATATAATGGCATGTTATTACTTAAATTTGAAAACAACTATATGCCTCGTTTTCTAGATGTATATGAACCATATGCATGCAGTGCCTGGAGAGGTCAGGATAAGTCAATGAGGATAATGATGAGGAGATGCCCTGTTGATGTCATGACTGAGCTCTCGGCCTCTCAAAAAGAAGTAAGTGCTCTGACCTAAGGAACAAACTCACCAGCACTTGTTTCTTTAGTTCTTATTTTTGTTAAATCTAACTAAGGTTTCTTAATCTTTTATGTCATTTGTTTTCAAAATTCAAATCGTTAGTTTTTTGTTTGTTTGGTTTTTGCCTTGTTTTCTTTTATTGCCCTCTGCCTGTTATGAGTTATACTGATTGTTTCTTCTTTTATCCATTTCAAAGAAACTTCTGCATCCAGTGCTGCCATTGTCCATTTAGCATTGCATGCTGGGAGGGTGGGCTGAAGGCACAGGGCAGTTCACATGAGGCATTCTGGTCAGTAGGGTAGCACTCAATCATGACTTTCAACCCTACTCTTTGTATATATTTCAAAGCTCTCTACAGCCTTCTGCAGGGAATCCTATGGAGACCAAGGGCTTTATTCAAAGTCATTACAGAAACAAGCCATCGGGCTGGTTTTGCAGTATGGAAACTCATCCTTGACATTCACCACTCAGATGGCTGAATACACTACAGGTACAGTGGCCATCTCAGAGCCCAGCCCGACCAGCACCAGTGGACTACCAGAGTAAGTGCACAGTTGTTCCTCTGGTTTTGAGGATGGCATCTGGGTTACTCTCCAGCTGACCTTCCATTCTTCTGGCAATTTCCAGAGGTCTCTTTGTCAATCTAGAGCAGTGGTTCTCAATCCATGGGTTGTGACCCCTTCAGGGTCATATATCAGATTTCCTGCATATCAGATAGTTGCATGACAACTCATAACAGCAGCAAAATTACATTTATGAAATAGCAAAGAAATAATTTTATGGTTGGGGTCACCACAACATGAAGTGTGTTAAAGGGTTGCAGAATGAGGAAGGTTGACAATTGCTGCTCTAGAGCATAAAGTCAGCCCAACTTCATTGGCTTTGACTAACCATGTGGAGGATAGAACAATTACCACCAGATGAGGCCCTCCCATTACCTTGGCCTCTAGTCAACTGACTTAACTAATGGGCCCCTTCTCCACACACAAAGATCTAGCTTCCCAAAGTGAATACACCCCCAAGTTGGGCAATGATCCTCACAGAGAATGGCTCAATCAGTGCCCCCTTCCACAAAGACCAGGGAGCTTGTAGCAAATTCAGCACTGTGTTGTGAACATACTTGGGTACCTGCCATCTGCCAGTGTAACACAGAGAAGATGGCCTTCGACAGATATTGCTGTGTAGAATTCTTCTGTTTCTGGCAGAACCCTGAGCCAGATGATGACAACATGATCACCTGGTGTTAGATGCTCTTATTTTTGAGACTGTTGGGAAAGCTTCACACCGAAACACCATTGTTCCTTTCGTAACAAATATCCAGTGGTGCCATTCTGTCAGTGGTGAACATCTGAGCTATAGCTGCCAAGAGACTTCATATGTACTAGCATCTCATTTGATTAGATTTCCCGGTTGGGTATTCTAGGAGTTCCCTAGGTCCATGCACCACGAAGGACAGGTTCTCTGGCTTAGCTGAGCTTGAGGGTATAGATTACTCCTCTGGTCTGTGTAAACACTTTTCACTGCTCAGCCTCTTCCAATTCCCATAAAAAGAAACTATCAGACTTATTTTAATGATGGTTTTGATCAGCAAAGTTCTTATATTGCTGCCCAAATGTGGGGTCAAGGTGTTTCTGAATTTTAGCCTTAAACAGAAGCATAGCTTACCATGACGGCAAAAGAAGAATTGGATTTCTGTTTATTAATTCTCTCCTAAGAGAACTGACTTAGGTTGACTTCCTCTTCCACTGTTGCTGTGACATAAGCAGCCTGCTCAGCTTAAATTCAGTAAACTTTTCAAATGTGATTTAGTGTCTGCTGGAGCCTGAAGGTAAACACACACAGGCCAGACAATATTTCATACTGGAATATTCCCCGTCCCCCTCTGTTATGAAGACTGATCTTTATAGAAGTAGTGGCACTCTATTCTCTAAATTGTTTTAAGATTTCCTTGTGGCTGGCTTAAGTCAATAGAGCAGTGTACTGCACCTTTTGAAAAATCTCCTGTCTTGCCTCTCTGTACTCTCCATTTCTTTTCTCTTTTTCATTTTAAGCAAGAGAACTCACCAGTCTACACTGTATAGTTATCTGTGATCTATTGGTCCAACTGTACTGGATTAATGCCAGATTTCAACACTTAGCTCCCCACTGGCAAACTACTTTCCCACCAGTGGTTAAAAAATGATCACTTTTACGCTTAAGCACACACATTGACATCTCCCGTCTTAAATTCTTCTGAAAAAGGAAGAAAAATAGCTAGAGAAGTCTACCACAGCAGCCCCCTCTGGCACGAATTCAAAAGTAAAAGAGCATGTACAATTTCAGTCAAAAACCAACTGGTTCAGAAAAGTTCAGGTACTTCAGAAGTTAACAGAGGGCTCTCTTTGGTCCCATCAGGAATGATATTCCTATCTGCCCAGTTTGCTTTTACTCAGTTCAGCTGTTTTGTTATTACTTATAGAAAACGTTGCCTCGGCTGGAAAGCGGAATCATATCAGAGACCATTTTTAGAGGAGTTTAATGATGATATTTCAGGGGGACAAAAGAAAAAGGGTGCCCCCTCAGGATTGCTTTAAAATCCATAAAGCTAGGGTTTGAAAAGAACATGATTGGAATGCAGCAAGAAACCTATCCTTAACAATTCCCTTTCATTGAATGGCTTCCTGGTTGTTCTTTAAATGGCAACTCTTCATAGTATAGGGCATCTTGGTGGAAAAATGGCAGTTTTCCCATGAAACCAAGGCTATGAGTTTTACACAAAGAAACTCAATACATTATTTTCTTTTTCTCCTGTTTGTAGAAGGCATTTTAAATTTTGGCTATGGGTTTTCTGTTTCTTTTAAAGGGCACATTGGGTTTTAAAAGTGCCAAATGAATTTAAAATAATAAAGACTAAACTTTTTTCCTTTATTTTTTCACCTTTAATACACTAGTTGATCTAACATCAACTCATTCCCAAAGTCCTACCAATTTTTAAGTGGAAGATGAAACTCTGCTCTCTGTGAGAATTATCAATGTACAAAAAAAAATACAGATAAATTTCATCAGACCTTAATCAAAATCATTTGTGGAAGTGTTCTTAGCCATTTGTAAATGATGTCTAAACAGATTAAATGTTGTTTTAAAACTCAGTATAAAAATGAAGGTGTATATATATTAAACACACACACACACACACACACACACACACACACACACACACACACACACATCTCACAGGAAAGAGTAAGAACAATGTTGAACATTTGATGCCCTATATGAGAAAGATCATCAATGCAGATTGAGCTTGACAAGAACATTAGATGTACTCCTAGAAGAAGGATTTTATTTTATTTTTAAAACAATTTTATTTTACATACCAATCACAGTTCCCTCTCTCTCCCATCCTCTTACAACCCCCCCCCACATTCTCCCACCCCACCACCCATCCACTCCTCAGAGGGAGTGAGGCCTCCCATGGGGAATCACCAAAGTCTGTCACATCATTTGAGGTAGGACCTAGGCCTTCCCCTGTGTATCCAGGCTGAGCAAGGTATCTCTCCATGGAGAATGGACTCCAAAATGCCAGTTCATGCCCTATGGATAAATACTGGTTCCACTGCCAGTGGCCCCATAAACTGTCCAAGCCACTCACATTCAGAGGGCCTGGTTCAGTCTTAACCGGGTTCCCAGCTATCAGTCTGGAGTCAGGGAGCTCCCACTTGCTCATCTCAGCTTTTCTGTGGTTTTCCCCAGCATGGTCTTGATCCATTTGCTCATAAGTCCTCCCTCTCTACAACTGGACTCCAGAAGTTTGGCCCAGTACTTAGCTGTGGATGGCTGCATCTGCTTCCATAAGTAACTGGAAGAAGTCTCTATGATGGCAATTAATGTAGTCATCAATATGACTGTGTAGGAATCTTATGTAGGAATTTAACAGAAGTTCATGCTTTGAGACATGGTTTAAGGATTCAGATATGGATATTCTTAAAACTCAGTGTAAACAGAGAACCCTGTAGTTCCTCAATGAATTAAAGGGTTACACATTTGAATGATGGTAGTATAAAAAGAATCCAAGAGCCTATGGAGAAGAGAGAAGAAAAGAGAAACTGGACAGTGCTCTCTTACAAAGTAGAAGATGACAACTGAAGGGAACTTGCCATAAACCATCTCCCTAAGTGTGGAGTTCAAGGGAGTGGAAATGAAGAGGAAGATTAAGAATCAGAAACAATAACAGAAGAAAACCATGTGAACTTTGCAACAATGTCTTTTGTTGCTGTATTCACCAGTTTCAGTAATGTGATGATGGAAGTTTAAAAGATACACAAAACGTTCAGGGGCAAAGATTAAATATGATCATGTTTGTAAAAGGGGTTCAGACTAATAAGTCAGCACTATTGTGAGGTACCCTGAGGTTATTTGGCTATCCAGAGGAGAAAGGCTTCTAAGAACAGATTAACAAATTAGTACAGATATTTTAGTTAATAATAAATTAATTCATTGACAAGGAAGACGCTAATCCACATAAATAAATAAAATTGTAAACATTGCAAACTTAAGACACCACTGGAGATTGGCTGTACAAAACTAAATATGAATAGAATAATTCAAAGTTAGAGAGAGAGGGGGTGTGGTGGAGAATATGAAACAGAAAAGAAAACTTACCGTTCCATATTTCTTAAGCGTCATGGGGAACTAAACAAAGATTGTCATGGGGGCTACCTCTTAAAATTTTGTTATAGAATAAAACAGTATAAAAGTAAAAACTTAACTGAGATTGAGCATGTCAGTAGTGCTTGATCAGGTCTTCTCTGAGTTTGGGGTGAGTTGGCATTCTTGTACATTGTAGCTACATTGTCAGCATGGAGTGGAGGCAGCTGTTCCTGTCACTTTGCCATTGGCAACCTATTGATTTAGAAAATTCTGTTTGTCTTCTTTTTTGGACTTTGGCAAAAAAGTAATTTATATACATCCCAGAGAAAACACTGATGTTTGTCAAGGTTGCTCAGCCATAGAAGCTTGCTTTCCTTTCCCTGACTGGGACATAAAGGAACTGAACAGAGACACAAAACAATCTCAAACAGAAGTCCATGTGACCATTACTATTTTTCCAGTTGATATTGATTTGGAAAAGAACTGTAAATATTTATTTTCAAGTCACATAGCCATTTTGAATAGAGACTGCATTTCACTCCCAGGTGGCCTCTGCCATAGAATCCTACTATATACCATCTATACCATAGATGAGCAATATTGTTGATTAAGACAAATTTTGAGAAAAATGGCTTACATACCAAAATTTAAACAACAGATCCACTTATGGTGCTGTGTATATCTAAATTTCTAGTACTTAAGAGGTAAATACAGGTGTATCAGGAGTCCATGGTCAACCTTGCCATGTAGCTAGTTTGAGGCTTGACCTTGACTCAAACAAGAACAAAACAAATGAACGCACTAAAAACAAACTATTGTTACTGTAGATTATCTCATTACAGGTGCACAGCACATATGGATTCATCAGAAAAATCATCACATTCTGTACCATAACGAGTTCCCTAATTTTAGTCTATGTTTTTGAATGTTTGCTATTCAAGTTTCTTTGCATGCCAAAGAAGTTTATTCAATTAAGCAAAAGTGCTCCATTCTCCACTCTTCTAGACTGTACATGTGAATTTATCTTATAGAAAACCAATCTGAAGCTGGACTTTACAAAAGCAGAATGTATTACCATAAGGTCCCTCTATTATTTTTTAAGTAAAACATAAAATTCCAGATCTTACACTGTAAGGGCAAATTATATATATATATATATATATGTATATATATATATATATATATATATATATATATATATATATATTTGGTAGCTGAAAAAGCTGTAGTCCCTAGGAAGTTGCAAATTAGGCTCCACTATGAGGGGGAAAAGGCTTGTTAAAACAAAATATAGCCCTTGCTTTCTAAAATACATCAGACCTGTTTAACTTTTCTCATGCAATAGTGCCTGTGTCCAGTGGTTTAGTAAGCTTTCAATCTAGAACACAGACTTTAACCTTTTGCAACTGGGAATTCCCAAATGCAGGTGTCTTCTTGCCTCAAGCTGTGAGAGCATAGTTTTGGCAGCTTGAGGCATATTTTGCTATCTGATCTGTACTTTGATGTTTTGTTATTGTACTGAAATGTATAGGCATTTCATATAATAATAATAATAATAAATGCTTGTTTGTATATATGTTTAGTAAGTTCATCAATTAGAAATGTACATGCATTACTAGGGTCAGAATGAATATACTTTATGCCAAACCTGTTTGTATCCCTAGCTCTTGAACCAAAGCTTTGTCTTCGATACCAAGCTACATAATTTACAGAGATAAGCCACTTGCTCTATATACCTTAAAATGAGGTAAAGAACTTTTGCCTGTCATTTCACTCAAAGTTTATTTTTTTTCTAAATGACATAGACATGGACAACTTTTAATAGCAAATATCACAACATAGAATTCCTGTAGAAGGGATCTGTACATTGTTTTCTTTTGGCAGTTCCTTGTTGAATGTCTAGACTTCAGTGTGGTTCTCATTCATTATGGGCCTAGGTCTTTACTACCTAGAGGGGTACTTCTCAGAAGTGCATCTACACAGCCAGGGGTAGATTGAAGTCCCATCAACTCTTCCTCACATTGTCATCCACCTTTCCATCAGAAAAATACTGTTCATACCATTGCACTGGATGTCCTTTCCAAGATGCAGGCATCTCAGTTCCTTTGCAACACTATGCCAAATATCTGAGATTTTGTACTTTATAATAAGGAATTTACCACATTTCTGGGGACTAAAAAACACATAATAATAACATCCAGCAGCTGTGCTCTTTGGTGAGGTGAGGCTGGCTTCTGCTTCCAATGTGATGACACCTTATGCTGAAGGTTCCAGAAGAGGTGAGTCCCATGGTGACCTACCTGATCCTTATGTGTGGGTACATGAAGGTGCCACTCTCATGACTTAGTCACCTCTTCAGTGCTTCCAATTTGGAGAAAGGAGGGATGGCTCAACAGTTACAAATGAATGTCTCTGCAATCTTGATGTTTGGTGTTCAATAACCATATCCACTGGCCCACAATCTTCTGTAACTCCAGCTCCAGGGAATCTGATGGCCTGCTCTGGCATTTGAAGGTATTTGCACGTATGTATGTATGCTCACATGTGTACACATACATACACACTTATGTAAATGTAATGTAAATATGCTTTTAAAAGCTTCAGCTTTTAATATCCTCAAATGGTGCTAAAATTGAAAGTGTAAATGTTTGAAAGCATAAACTTTTGCAACAGTCAGGCCACCTTATGCTCTACTATAGCTACATTGTTATGATACAAGAGAAATCTTAGCCCATTCATGAAACAGGAATAAAGGGCTCACATCATGGTTAATTTCCTACATTTAATAAAGGTGGGATTGCACTACTGGGTAAATTAATTTATCTTCAAATAATATTAAATTCTTTAGGAAATCAACACAAACTCAAACTCTGTAGTCATAGGCACTGATGTATAGAAATAGAAATACATATTTCAAAATATATACATTTTCATGATACATTTTCTTAGTAAAATAAGATTATTCCAATAATATTAATTCTACATGGAAAACTTAACATATGAACTTAAATATAGTAATCAGAAAGATACAGATGTTTGGGGACTTGAGGTGATTTGAAAGAAAATGGCCACTGTAGGAAGTGCAGTAGTAGAAGGTATGGCCTTGTTGGAATCGGTGTGGTCTTGCTGAAGGAAATGTGTCATTGTGGGGGTGGCCTTTGATCATCCTTTGTTTAGTATGATACACAGTTGCTTCTGGTGCCTTTGGATCAAGGCATAGAACTTTGAGCTCCTTCTCCACCACCATGTCTGCCTGCATGCCACCATGTCTCATCATGATGATAATGGACTAAACTCTGAAACTGTAACCTAGTTTCAATTAAAATTTTCCTTTATAAGAGTTTCCATAGTTATGTTGTCTCTTCACAGCAATAAAGACCTTAAGACAGAACTCATAAAGGATCATTTACCATTATATAAATAATTATTAAATATATTTTTAGGTCTATGTACAAGATATTTTAAAATATCGTTTATTAATAAGAAAAATGAAAATTTGATAAAATATTTTATGAGTAGGTATAACAGATAAGCAAACATTCTAAACTAAATAAATTCTCAACCTCTTTCCTTTATACTGACTTCTTTCCAGAAACATACAGAAAACTTAATATTAGTCAGAACAAAACAGAAATAATTCTAGTCAGAAATTGATTATTCCACTTTGGAAACATCTAAAACTTTCAAAATCATATTACAGACATTCTTTTTTGGGAAGAATTATTGTTCAGAAAGGGTTGTTTCGATATTGTTCGAGACACACTTTCTCAGGGACAGTCCAGTTACTATGACATAAAGGAAGAAAACCCAGCTAATTGTGTCTTCTTGAAGAGTGATAGGGAGGCTGTAAGGTGTCACTCTTTTCTCCCAAGTGCCTTAAGAAGGACAGGTCACAAATCACACCAGACAGACCAAATTGAAAGTCTACATGCTAAGCTGTGTTTTTTGCTCTCTGTGTTTGAGGATAGAGGAACCCCTTTAAATGGCCCATTAATGTGAAGTAATTGATGTATCTGTATCAGCTCATGTTATGTCAGTCTCACTGTATATATACAAACTTAGCAAACTGGAGACAGCTATATGTCTCCTAGAACAGGATCAGTAACAGATGATTGCAGAATTCTTAACAGTTTATAAGAATTGAAAAGACTCACTACATTTCAAGGAAATGGTATTCATTTACTTATTAGTTTGTTTATGTATTCATACATAAGTATTTTATTAATTCTTTGACAACCACAAAATACCACGTATTTTGATCATTTTCATCTACTCCTCCTTATAATCCTCCCCAAATTTATAATCCACATCCCCAAATGACTAACTTCCAGTCCTCTTTTAACAATTTTAACCAACTGAGACCAATTTGTGCTGCCCATAATTCATGAGGTTGTGACACCCACTGGAGCATGGTTAACCTAAGAGGTATCAAGTCCTTAAGGTAAACTAGTTCTTCCTTTTCCAGAAGTCATCAATTATCTCCCCAGCTAGAGGTGGGGCCTCATGTGACCCTACTCTGCTCTATGCCGTAGCACAACTAGCTTGAACTAGTACAGGTTTTGTATAGACATCCAGGCTGCTTTGAGTTCATGAGTGCAGCAATCCAATCATGTCTTGAAGACACTGTTTCACTCCTGTTCTGATATCTGACTTTTGCATCCTTTAGTTAAATAATCTCATAATCAAGTTCTCATAGACAACCAAGAAGTATGTCAATAGCTGGTGTTGTTTGAGGGTCTCTAGGACATCTCTGACCAAAACCATCAAAGAAGCTATTACTCACCTGTTACTGACTTTATTTTTATGTCTTAAGGCATGACATCTTGTAGGAACATTAATGTTCCCTATGTAGGATCATTTCACTTAAAGCCTTGTACACACATGCATACATACAATATATTAACCTTCTAAAATTCTAGGTTTATCTATGACTCTTCCAAATGACCTCAGTATTGATTATGTCTTCCCAACCCCTTCCTTTACACTATCTAATCATTTCTTATCCCACCTTGTTCCCCCTCATCCCCCTTTCCCCTCTGTTTCTACTATCCCCTTCCTTACCATCTTCCCCTCCCCACAAATAAGTCCTTTTTTTGCTTTGACGGATTCTGCAATTCCTCCCAACTAAACCACACACCTAAAGATTCAGCTCAGAGACATACATATGAGTGAGACCATGTGATGTTCGTCTGTCTTTCTGTGTCTGGGTTAGCTTGATAGTACAATATTTTTCTATACTGTCCATTTACTTTCAGATTTTCCAATTTCACTTTTCTTTACTTCTATGGTTTAGAGGTATTATCTTTTCATTATCCATTCATCAGCTTCTATATAGGCTATTTCCATGAGCTAGCTATTGTAAATAGACTAGCTATGAATGTGGATGAGTGTGTGTTTTTATAGTAAGAAATAGAGTGCCTTAGTTATATGCTCAGGAGAGGTATAGATGGGTTATGTGGTCACTTTTAAAGGGTTCCAAGGAATAGCTGCATATTGACTGTAATAATTTGCCTCCACCAAAAGTGTATGAGGGTTTTATTCCTTGCATCTTTTCCAACACTTGTTGTCTTTTGTTTTCCTTGTCTAAAAGACAATGTCTTAAATTTCATAGTCATTTTAATTTGAATTTCTGTGATGGTGAAGGATGGTGCACTTTTAATAACAACTGCCAGCCATTTCAGCCATTTGTATTTCTTCCTTTTGAACCCACTAGTAAGTAACTCTTTTTAATCTGGTTGTTAGTTTACTATTTCCTTTTAAGTTGAAAATAGATTTCTATTAGAATTCCAGAATTCCATTTCCATGATTGCCCAGCTGAGCCCTTATTACTTGTCAATCCCATTATGACTATATAGCATTCTGTCTTTGGAGGAACTGAGCAAAACGGAAACAATACTTTTCTGAGTCCTCTAAAGAAGCTGTTTGCTTTTATAACCTGAACAGTCAAACTCACTGTTATTCCACATGTGCTTCCAGGAGTTAGTTTCTGTACTACAGAACTCAGAGCATGCTGAGAAAATTGGGAGTTTTTCTTCTCCTGGGATGAGAGCTTCTAGCTGGCCATGAGAGGAAGCTCAAACTTTGCTACTGTTACCCTTTGCAGATGGAGCCCCTGCCTGTCTGAGTGAGGACAGGAGGAAAGCCCATGGTTTCAGGTCTGGGTTCTGACCACATTCCGGCATATGTTTTCTCAGTTTCTGATATGCCCCCATAACACTTTGAGAGACTTTAAAACCAGTGAGTGGTGGCACACTTTAGTCCTTTAGTCCTGGAACTTGGTAGGCAGAGGCAGGTTGGTCTCTGTTAGTTCAAGGCCAGCCTGGTTTACGTAGTGAGTCTCAGGACTGCCAGGACTATTACACAGAGAAACCCCATCTCAAAAAAAAAAATGACAGCAAAATTAATACTAATGATTTTCACACATGGGCATAAGGATTCATAAGTGTGTAAGAATGTTAGGCTTGGATAATAGGGCCATGAATTCAAGGACATCTAACACTATATGGAGAGACCCTGCATCAAAAGCTAGTTAGTGTGCACACACACACACACACACACACACCACACACACTGAAAACAAAGAAACAAAAAGTGACTTCACAGTGTCACACTAGAAGCTAATCCTTTTTTATATAATAAACTTAAAAGATATTACATTAATTATTAGTTAATTGTGTTGTATGTGGATGTGTTTGAGCACAGAAACAGATTTATGCCATGGCACACTTGGTGTAGTGGTGAAAGGACTGGGAACGGGAGCTTGTTTTCCTTTTCAGTTTTGCGGGTGTTAGAGATGGAACTCAGAGCTTGGCACCAAGGGTCTTCACACACTGACTCATCTACTGAGCCTGCATAATCTTCTGAGTGGTTTCATTTTCAGCTATACAAAGAATACCAATTGCTTAGAGAGTATCTCAGCTACATATCTCTTTCAAAAAATAGCCAAACTATGTCCTTCCTCTTTATCTAACTCTACTCTTGGGGTGCAGTGATGTTCAAAGTCTTTGTTTAATATTTAAATGGCATAAACTCAATAAAATATACCAGCTTAAATGCTATGTCACTATTGCTTAACATATCTCAAATAGTCATTGAACTGTCAAGTTGTAGCTTGAAGGAAAGTTACACATAAGTTTGCATCTGTCTCATTATGACTCAATATTACTTAAACCTAACAGCCGATTCTCAGCACTCATTTGTCCTGACCTATTCACAGTGTATGCTAGAAGTGAACAGTTTCTTGCAGAAACATAGTTGCATTTTCCTTTCAAATCTCCAAATCTGGACTTTCTTTGGCATTTATGGCTACTCCTCAAGTCAGGTTTCTTTATGTGACTCATTTTCCTGATCTGAAATCATTACAGTTCCAAGAGTTAAGACATTTGAAGCACACTTTTCTGTGCATTATCAAGCTTATTCTAGCTTTTTTACAGGCCATATGTCTTTAAATGCTGTTAAAACAATGATGATTCTCAAATCTTTGTTAGCAGTTAGACCATTGTCTAAGCCTGTACATCCAAGACACCTACT
Organism: Cricetulus griseus; assembly: GCF_003668045.3. Taxonomy (NCBI): domain Eukaryota; kingdom Metazoa; phylum Chordata; class Mammalia; order Rodentia; family Cricetidae; genus Cricetulus; species Cricetulus griseus. The sequence continues at coordinate 449,212,344 of NC_048595.1, forward strand.
TGAAGTTATTAATGGGAATTTTAAAACTCATGCAAGGCTGAGATTCTAGACTTCCATTATGTATTATTCTTCCCTGGAATCTACTTTCTCACAGATTCCTTTTCCTTGGAAATGGCAGCACGTTACTGGGCTTAAGAATTTTGTTCTTACCTACGTTGTTTAAACTCACTCACAATTTATTCACGTTTGTTCACATGGTGTGATAGTTAGCTCACATATCAACTTGACTGGCCTGAGCTTGCTGAGATAACTGGTAAATGGTTTCTACTGCTGCGTTTTTGAGTGTTTCTAGTAGAGACGAGCATTTATATTGGAGTTGTAAAGAATGTTCTTCTCTCAGTACAGACCCAATATGGATCCAAAGAGAGCCACGAAAGAGGAGGGATGCTGAGTTAACTTTCTCCTGACACTCATCTCTTCCTACTCCAGTGCTGAAGCTGCATGTTGTCTGGCCTCTCATCTCCATTACTTAGACCACTGACCCTTCAGTGTGGCGCTCAGGTTTGTTGTTAACCCAGTAACTCATCTGTTTCTCAGGCTTTCAGTATCATAAAAGATTATGACCAAGTTTCTCTGGTTTTACAGCTAACAGAAAGATAGCTATGGGATTCTCATACTTCATCCATGTATGTTCCAGTTAACATAATATGCCAACTTTTTACACTTCTTGACAAAATATTTAGATATACAAATAAATAAATATGTATATTTGTGTATGAATCTTTATGGCTGGTAAATTTACATTTGTATTTTTAGGAATGTATCTAGAAATATCACTATTTGTCTACCTATATGTGTGCATACAAATATGTATGTGCATTTATTTGTTAAATGAATAGATTTACACACAAATTATATATTTATCTATTCTATTCTATCTATTTCTTTATATTTTTCTGTTTCTCTCTCTCTCTCTCTCTCTCTCTCTCTCTCTCTCTCTCTTTGTGTGTGTGTGTCCTAACTGGCTCTTTTTCTCTAAAAAAACCTGTATAATGCACTTCCCTTGAATTACCTTCAGAGTATTGTCCACATTTCATCACTGTTCTGTCTAGCATCAATGACTTTAAGCTACAATAGTTCTTTCAGATGACTTTAGCAGACTTTTATGTAGTCTCCCAGCAATGAAGAGAGGACATTCTTACATATGATGATTATGAATTTTATGTGTGAAAATCTTTTCAGGAAAAAAATAGCTCTATGTTTGCTTCCTTGAACCTAGAAGAAATACCTAAATAGAATAAAAAAATCTTTGAAGTCTCAATAAGTTCTGGGAATGCAATGTTTGCAGAAAATAAGAATCTGAACATGGAGACAGGCATAGGCAGAGGAAAAAAGACACGGAGATACAGGTAAAGCAGAAGCAGTGAGAAAAAGAATACTTGAGGATTCCAGGGTCTAGGGTGTGAGGCATACTACATATTTAACTTTCAGAACTCAGAAGGAATTATCCTCATTGATATCTCAGTATTACATTCCTGCCTTTGTAACTGTGACTACAGAAATTTCTGTTACTCAAGCCAGTCACTGTATAGCAAATCTTAATTATAGCCTTTGGATACTGTTACAATATCAAGACAATTAGAACAACTCAAGTTAGATAGTTGGCTGACATAGCAGATTTGAAAGAGTCCTAGACCTGTCACAGAAAAATATAGCCACCCTTAGAAACACACATGGAGCAGAGGAAAAGAAATAAACTTTAACTTCATTCTCTTGCCTCGCTCTGAGCTCACAGAACTATCTGGATGTAGTGCCCCAAGGTCCATTTTTTGAGGCAGGAATAAAATAGTGATGTTGTAAATGTTTCTGGAAAGACAAAAAGAAATCAGCTGGGACGTACTGTAAGGAGGCTGCTCTTAGCCTATCTCCTCCTTTACTGTGCAATTACAAAATAAGAGTTCAAGTGATTTTACATAAATAAAGAAGAGAAAACAAACAAAAAATAATGAGCAAACTTCACACTGCATCTTTGCTTAACATCTTGTCTTGTGACATGAAATAAAATGCTTTAACATCTGTCTGCAAACCTGGGTATAAAGGATGTCGGTTAGAGTAGAATTGCACTACATATTAATTTAGAGATAGGTTATTAGTCGATTGTGCTTCAGAGTCTGTCTACAATGTCCTCTGACATGAGTAGTTAGGTAGGTTTATAGTACCAGGTGTGAGTTCTCTTATATTGAATGGGCCTTAACTCCAAATAGACAGCTATTGGTTAATGCAGTTAGTGACCTTGGGGTACCTATCCTGAAGTGGTGTATCAATAACACAACTCTTCCATTTAAGCTGAAGGAACATTGCAGAAGAGGAGATGGGAAGGTGGTTAGGAGCCAGAGGACCATGATGCATAATACCGAATGCATCCTATAGACTTAATAAGGAAGCTACATTGAAGAGATCTCAGAAATATGATCCATAAACAATACCTACATAATAATGTCACCACTCAACATGCCAACAGATATGGTATGAAGTTCACAAGGCTTCAACCTTAGATGAAGAACTATAGGCTGTCAATAGTTGCTATGGGAGGAAGAATCAATTTTCTCCTGGGACAATAGGTAATCTAACCCCAACTGCCCAATCTTAAAATTATGAACATACACATATGAAAAATCGGTATGTATTTATGTGTGTGACATTAATAGCTATAGAAGAAGTCATGAATCTAATAGGGAGTGGGTGAGCACTGAGGGGGGAATTGGAAGAGGTGGAATTAATGTAAATACAGTGTCCTGATGTATTAAATTCTCAAAAAATATTTTAAAGGAAAATGGAAGAAAACAAAAAGTTTTTAGGAATATCTATGCATGTACACTACTGATCCTGGCCTCTTGTCTTACTGCCTGATATTATCTCTGTTCTCACTTGGGCTCTGCTGATCTGTGCCCCCCACCCCTTGTTATTTTTACTCTTAGAAATGTCCTGTCCAGGTCTTTCATCAGATATATTCATGTCAGAAGATACTGTTAAGCTTTTGTTCTAGCAACTCACAGATTTCCCTTGCCCATCTTTACTATTTATAATCACTGTCTTAAAGGTGATTTATTGACCCCTGGGCTTCTCAGAAGCTTAAAGTGGTAAAAAGAGTCCAGCCATCTCAAAACTGATAAACCCTGTTCTACCTGTGTAAAAGTGATGTTGCAGAATAAGCCACTGTCATCAAAAATGTAGATGCAGAAAGGTGAATACAGAGAATTATGATTTCTGTGAGCATCTGCAAAGTAAGTTATGGTTTACATGAAGAGTTTAAAGCTACAGATGCTTAGCACATTTGTAAAGAAAAACACAGTTGAAAACAGTAGTACTCAAAATGAAGCCTTAGTGTGAACCTGTGGTCATCACATTAATCAATGTGGCATTGCAAAAGAATATATAAATTATTGCTACAGTGAAGCTCAGCAATATATGTGAATAAATACAGCCTCTGAACTTTTAACCACAGAACAGTGAAAATACAAAAAATGAAGATATTTCACAAATGACTTTAGAGATATGGAAATCCACATCTAAAAATTATCAAAAATGCTAAATAGCATGTGAAAACAAATTCAGATACAGATCATTGTAGATTTAAATTTAGCACTGAACAATTCCAGATAATAGCCCAGGAGAAAATGTTGTTTATAAGTTTGTGTAACACCCAAATTGTGATTAAAGAAAGCATGAACAAATTATACTTACTTAAAAATAAATTTCTTCTCTGTGAAATAGCTGTTAAGAAATGAAAAATTTGTCATAATATGGGGTGAAATATTTGTGAAGGATGTATCTGGTAACACACTCTTATGAGGCACACAAATAATCCACAGGACCCAATAAGAAGATCAATTTAAAATGAGAAAATGAACCAAAAACCTTCAAAGATATTTCATCAACTAACACATAAAATCTAATACACACACAGCATCAAGTACTCTTAAGAGAAGAGGGAATAAATCTCTTCTCCATTACTGATGGGAGCCCAAATTGTAGAGTTACACTGGCAGACATCTTGGCAATTTTATATAAAATAAATATATATTTAACAAATGATAAAGCAATTATACTATTTGGTATTTGCCCAAAGGAATTTAATACCTATGTTCATACAAAAATGAACCTACAGCAGTTTGGGTTTTTCCTGAGATTACAATATAATTACAACACTTCTCTATTCCCCTCACTACCTGCAGTGACTCCCATAATTCTTCCCCACACTCCACATTTATGGCTTTTTCATTAATTCTTAAGGCATGCATGGATTTCTATGTACATTCCTACATATTCCTAAGTGTAACTTGTTCAGTCAGCATAATTTAGTTTATTTCTGTGTTTTCACAGCTGACCATTTAGCCCTGGACACCCAAATGGTGAGCTCCTCCCAGGGGAGGAGGAGGTGGAGGGCCACCTCTCCACTTCTCAGCCCTCGTCAACTGGCTAATGAATCTGTGAAGGGCTGAGGCCACACGGACTTTTCCCTCACCATGTTGACATCTCTGGGTGTCATTCTTCTTCCAGTCACTCTAGACAGCCATGTTGGCAAGACTGTATGCATGTAATTTCAGGAAACTCATTCTTCCATCAAATTGTGCGATCCTTTTAAAATGTTTCTACACCTACTTCTCCAGCTTTGTTTGAGTCTTAGGTGGGTGAACATTTTATATCTATATCCACCCATAACAGTTTTATTCATAAGCAGACAAGATGTAATTCACTGTAAAATTCCCTACGACAGATGAGTGAATATATCAATTATTTACATAGGAGATAGCATGCAGCAGTGAAAAGAAACCAGCCATCAGGTCATGAGATTATATAGAGAAAAAACAAGGGCATATTAGTATTTGAAATAAGACCATCTGTGAGACCCAAATATGTATTGCTGAAAATGACAAAAATTCAGAAGACAACAGAGAGATCAATTACTACAGGAGTCATGGTACAATAGATAAGAATAACACCAATTTTCAGGGATGTAAAATAGCCTATATGCTATATTATACATATACCTGACTGGTTATTAGTCTATTTTTGTAGACAGCACAACCCTCAGAGTGACCCTGACATGAAATATGGGTTTTGCATGATGGTACATCAATATATCCATGTGTTATTTGTAACAAATGAACATCTTGTGTAGAGAACGTAGGAAATGGAGGCGGCTCTACATAGGAAGAGGCAGGGATGACCATGCTCTTTTGGACTGCTCTGAAATGACAAGTACAATTTATGTATTTAAAATCCTTGCTGTCTCCATAGTCTTCTGTAAGCAAAACCAGCAAAGAAATGTTTGTGTTTTGTTTGCTGCTAAACTCTGTGCCAGAAGCAGAAATTCACAGAAGGCTCTCCTACCTATGAATACATGTGTATAATCCCTTTATTTCGTGTTCCTATAATATTGATCATCTACAGTCACTGGAGTTTATGTTGAAGTTTATTCTAATTACAACCAAGTATGATTCTTTTCAATAGAACAAATGGCTCTATTTTTGCTGATGTTTAATGTTTTGCTACAATGAACAGTGAATCCCTAAAGGCTAGATGTGTGCAAACACAGGTATGAGGCATCTACCACACAAGCCTGTAGCATTCTTTGATAATAAATAATGCAGTATGGAGGGAGAATTTGTATACATTTTCAAATGTGGGGTGCCATTTTTACCTTCAGTTTCTCTTCTATCTACTTTTCTTGTAAAAAGATTGTAAGCAATAATGGCAGACAGTATTTATTGTTTTGTTTGGAACTATTTTGAAAAATTTGTTCAGGGGCACACATTGCATTTCCAAACACATTTCTCTTGGAAGAAGAAACTGTAAATAGGCAGTACCACCAAATTGCTCTGTCAACTCTTTGTATAACTATAAAGAAAAAATAATGCTATTTTTATTGCTATTCTTTTTGTAGATCTGATATGATGGATACTAGGTAAATATGTTATTACTAAAGCCAGGCACAGTTGACTATTTGAAATATCCCTGTTCTTTCCCAAGGTTTTTGATTCCAGTGCAGATTATTATACTGATTTTTGTGCCTAATAATCCTCACAATATATTTTCCACCATTCCGCTTGTCCTTGTGTCTCTTTAATTCTAATACAAATCACTGCTATACTTTAGAGTCACAGCTTCCAAAATGTAGATCCTTGTAAGTCTCTCTGGGTGTGTCTGCACAAGCATCTAGGCTGTCTAAGCATAGCAGCACTTTCTCATTACTTCATGGTGTGAATAAAAAGATTAAAACACATAGAAAGCAGCAGCTACAAACTGGAAGTCAATTTCTAATAGCTTAATGCTTACAAAGATCTGAAATTTTCAATGTAACTCAGAAAATCTGTCCCTTACACAGAAAACTGAACAATAGGTCACCTTTAGCAAAGTTGGTTATTTTAACCACTTGTTAAATTTGTGTGTCATTCCATGCCTTTCTTAGAATACTATGCAAATCCTTTTTTGTTAGTCTAGACAGTACTTTTAACAAGAGCATTTTCCGGGGTGACCTCTGAATTCTTTTCTAATGCTCATCTTTCTGTACAATGACCTTTTGCAAGTCTCTCAAACCTGAAATCTAGTGTCTCCAAAATGCTTTTTCTCTTTTGTTCTAGGGAAAAAGTTGCAAGCATGCAATTTTTCATACTCATATGCATTGTTCTCATGTGAGCAGCCATGTTGGTTCAAGGAATTTAATCTTGGAAGTGCAACCAGTATTCCCAATTACTGGACCATTTTACTACCCATTGTGTGTGAGTTATAAATGTTTGATGATGGTGATAGCACAATGGAAGTGATGTTGTTATTGCTATTTGGGAATATATTATACTAGAAGTTTCATTTGGAGGTGAAATTAGAAAAAGGTCTTCTGAGAAGAAGAATATAGAAGCACATAGTTTCAAAATGTAAAAGTGATTACTCCTTGGATATCTCTAAAATTCCTAAGGAGAATTTATGAAGCTAAAGGAAGGAGGCCTGATGCAGAGAGCTCTTGGGTGTTGTTGATGAAGAACTTGGACTCTCACCACTACAGCCTAGAGGTGAAACCAGACGTAGTGGGGCACACCTTAATCCCATTGCTTAGGAGACAGAGGCAGGAAAATCTCTGTGAGTTCAAAGCCAGCCAGAGCTACATAATGAGACACTGTCTATAACTAACTAACTAACTAACTAACTAACTAACTAACTAACTAACTAACTAATAATAGTACAAAGTTCTCCCTTCTAATTTTAGTCACTATTTGCCCTCCTTTCAGAGAGGCAATTCTGGGACTTGGAGTGTGCTGTAGCAATTGCGAAAGAGCCCTGCCTCTGTAACAGTGGCCCCACTATCTGTACAATATGTAGTCAAATATCTTGGTGTAGAATGAACTCACACTTCTGTACAAACTCCTGCTGCATTAAAAAGTAGATGAAGAGAGGATGCCAGTGCATCAACTCCTGGGATTAGCTATGTGGTACCCAACTGGGGGAGATTTGACATAGCCCCTTCTCCTAAGATGAGAGGGTCTTTGACATGGGCTCTGAAAAATGTATGTTTCAAAAACCCCAGAATCTGATTATAGGTCCCGAGTAGCCATCAAAAACACAGGTACTAAGGAAAGAGAAAGTCACCATGAAAGTCTCTGAATAGGTCATTAATCTGTTTTCAAAGAAAAAAAATTGTCTTAAATACTACACCTAGAAGCTAATATTTATGAGTTGCTAAAAGTTGTCACATTCTTCTCATCTCTACTTTTCATTTTTTAATTCCACCATGGATCAGTCAGAACAGGTGAGTTTATGCTGCATATACAAACATTTTCTAAATGTTAATTGCTTAATAGTAAAAAAAAATTACATACATTCCACGTATCCTTTACATGGGTATGGAGTTTACACTCATTTCAGTCATTTATAGACTCATATGAAAAGAAAGAAGCCTTTATAATCATTGTTCAAAGGACTCAGGATGATTCCACATTAACAATTAATTGCCAACAGTTTTACTCACACCCTCTAGAGTTTATCCATAATGCCTACCTAGTACACTATTCCAGAAAAAGCAATGCAACCACATGTATAGATAAAAACTACTTGACAAGCATCACTAACAATAACAGTGCCAGGTCCTGCTCTTCATGCACACACATACACAAACAGATAGACAGATAGATAGGCAGACAGATAAGACTGAGTGTGCATGCTTTTAATGCATGGTTAATGCCATTCTTAATAGATGCAATACCAAACTCTCCCAGTTTAGAGACCTACTTTGATAACTGACAGATGGTAAGCCTAGTATGTATCTTCTTAACCCTGAGAGCCATGAACAGCACACAGATACAAAGCTAAAGATAATTTCTTTAACAGGCTCATTTGGAAAATATCTCATCTGATGTCAATTTAGAATGTATCTTATCCTGATGATAGGAATACATGAGGGCTTTGCTTGATATACCCTGTGTTTAATAACCCTGTCATTTGTGGCCCTTGCATCCTACCAGTGCTCCTATCCACTGTCCTCTGATAACATCTAACTCTGTCACTGAGAAATTCTGCTCCTGGTGATATGTCTGCTTCAGCATATCTCTTGCCATTGTGCAATGGGACCATAAAAAATACTTTGCTTTAGGACTCATAAATTTCAGCAAGCTGATGGTTCTTGGAGAGCTGCCCTCACTATGTTCATGTTGTAAGAGCCACTTCTTCAGTTGAGTGTTAGACGAATGTCCTATACTTTCCATGCAACCCTATTTTCTTTAGCAATTGACCCTTTCTCTCTCATAAATTCATTGTAAGATGTGTACTGTGATTCACGTTTATAATTCCGGAACCTGGAGCTGAGAAAGGTATGTGACTGAGCATTCCAGGCCAGCCTTGTTTATAGAGTGAGACCCAGACCTAAAAGAGAAAAAGAAAGACACGTCTGTTAGGGGCTCAGAGGTCTTTGAGTTCACAGATAAGCACTAGGGAAAACAGGAATGTTAAACACACAGGCTTTTCTCTTCACAAGAAGAGAAACATAATATGTTTTTTGTCAAGAAGGCTGGGAATGGAGGTGGTTAATAGCCAACACATAACTGCCTGCACCCTGGCCCTTATGAACCAGCCCAAAGGTGGTTAATAGACTAGTGATCTTTGTGTTATCTGTATGACTGAAACAGTGGCACATCATCCCCCCACCCCGGCCCTTAAGATAACCTATCTTCAAAAAGGGGTGGCAAGTACTCTGAAGAGTTTAAATGTCATTATGCCTAAAATTTTACTGTGCACTGGGGATGGTGTTACACCAGGAAGCTATTATCCAGATTGTACTGTACTTAAATATTTGTAAATAAATTTCCTGGTGTCAGACTCTGAAAGTTGGAACCAAGACTTGCTACTGAGTCATGCTGAGTCACCCTTCTTTCTTGCCTCAAACAGATCATTACTGTGCTGACCATAGCGTTTGCCGATAAACCCACAGGATCAATTGCAGTATGGGCATCTCTGGTTTCTGTGGAGATATCACATGACTGGCCTGTCTCATAGCTCCGAGTCATGCTGCCCAAAGTAGTTCAGCATGGTAAGTTGAATGTAGTCTGTGCTCCAAACTTTACCAGACTACTTTTCAGCTTTAGTAAGATATGAAAAGTATGGTTCCGATTTGATCCTTCCTGCAAGATGGAATGCCTGAGGAACGTTCTTTTACTCAAGTCATCCTCAGTTCAAATGGTCACCACTAAGGCATTTGCATCTTTCAGCTCCCCAACTTCATGCATTCACTGACTCTCCTGATTTTTTCATCATTTATATAAAGGGCATTTCTTTTATTATTTTTAATTTTATTTTTTCTTTTTTATTTAAATTAGAAATAATCTTATTTTATATATCAATTCCAGTTCCTCTCCCTCCCATCCTCCCATGCCCCCCACCGATTCCCATCCCAGCCCTCTTCTGTTCCATGGAGAGGTGAGGCCTTCTATCGGGGAACCATCAAAGTCTGTCACATCATTTGGGGCAGGGCCTAGGCCCTCCCTCATGTGTCTAGGCTGAGAGAGTATCCCTCTATGAATGGTGAATGTGCTCCCAATGTCCATTTGTACTCTAGGTATAAATGCTGTTCCATTACCAGAGACCCCATAGACTGCCCAGTCCTCCTGACACCCATGTGCACGGGGCCTGGTTCTGTCCTATTCTGGTTTTCAAGTTGTCAGTCTGGGGTCCATGAGCTCCCCTTTTTTCAGTCAGCTGTTTCTGTGGGTTTCCCCAGTGTGGTCTGACCGCTTTGCTCATCACTCCCTCTCTACAATTGGATTCCAGGAGTTCAGCTCAGTGTTTAGATGTGGATCTCTGCTTCTGATTCCATCAGCCACTGAATGAAGGCTCTAGGATGGTATTTAAGGTAGTAATCAATCTTATTATCAGAGAAGGGCATAAGGTAGTCTCTCCACTATTGCTTAGATTCTTAGTTGGGGTCATCCTTGTGGATCTCTAGACATTTCCGTAGTGCTAGATTTCTCTTTAAACCTATAATGACTCCCTCTATTAAGGTATCTCTTCTTAATATTTTGCTTTCTGGTGCTGACAATGAAACATATATCCTCACTCTAAACAGGAAGTTCCTCTCACTGCAAACTGCACATGCATCCCCTCCTTTTCTGCGAGTTCTGCTAGAAAGCCATCTTTCCCTCAATGACACTGCCCTTTAAGTGTTTGCCAGCTTGTGATAACTCACACTGATAATGTTTTTGTTTGTCTTTTTATTTTTAGCCTTTCCCTTCAAGGTACAGATTTCTTAAGTAAAAACTCAAATTATCTTTGACTTCTTTTCACATTTTCTAGAACCCAGTATGAGTCTCTTCATTGCTTATTACCTGGCCTTTTAAACATCCCCATTCAGGTTAGTGTAGTGATGGGCGTGCGTGCGTGCGTGCGTGCGTGCGTGTGCGGTGTTATTTTGCAGTATTCTTCTATGATTAGGAAATGTATTTGATCACTGTATCTAAAAGAGACTGCATGATATACTTCAATACTATAATAATGTGTCATAAAGTAACTCATGAATCATCCACCTTGCTGACTATTGGTCCAACTGTTGACAGGGTTTCACAGAGTCACAGAGTATCCATAAATAAATAGATATAAAGCAGTTAAACTAATGATTGGAATAGCTAGGTTGCTAAGCAGACTTGGTAAAAACAGAGAGATGCTGGCACCAACCTGCCAAACCACAAGCAGTCAGCTAGATGCAGGCCCAGCTAGATCTGACTTAGAACCATTTTAATATTTGCCTCATTTTATTGCTCATCCTAAATCTAAATTATGATGCTGTTTGCTGACTTGAGGTGACATAGGTCTATCTAACAGTAGGGATAAAATACTTGATCCATGTACAGTTTCATTTGACTCCCAATGGAAATATTTTTAAAGTAACTGTGAGACCAGTAGATTCACATATTGTTGACTAGAATGATGCTTGATTCAGTTATCATCTCATGACCACCCAGGCTTATTTGTGGAAGGACTGAGTTGGAAAGTTTATTGGTAAAACTTTCCTGGTGGTCATCAACCTATCAGGAAAATAAAATTTTGCTAGAATCAAATAGTGACATATAAAAGATAAAAGTTTATTAGGGTGGTTCCTAGCAGTATTCCATCTTAGGTTGTAATAACTTTGTTAATAAGCACTAGCATTTACCTTGGTCTAATTTAAGCTAAAATAGATTTTTGTCTGCAGACACTAGGTAATTCACAAGAATTATATTAAGACTAGAAAACCTGGCTCAAAATGTGTAGGAAAAATGGTCTTGTGCAGACCCAGTACTACTGATTACTAGGCAACGCCTACACTGTTAGAATCGATGGGCAGTCTCTAATTGTCACTATGATCACAATCTAAGTCTTGAGAGAGTAGGTCACACAGACAACTTTAGGTTGATTACTGATCCATGAAGAATAATGTAATTATATATAAGACTTCACAAATATTATCATTATTTTCTTTATGGAAGACAATATCATCTACTTTACTACTGTTGCTCAAAATAGTTAAAAAAAAACTATTTTCCTAAAGTCCTTTGCTACTAGAAATACTACTTACTTGAAAACAAAACCAAAGTATCTTCGATCAGTTAGGCAATTTCTTTGACATGAAAGTGGAGTGTGTGAATATCATAATTTCAGAAAGGTTTTATCTTACAGAGATAACTTTCATGAAAAATACTTTGGGGAGAAGCTTTGTGTTCATATCATGTTTTCTCCAAAAAGATGCTTAAAAGGATAGGATAAACTCTTCCATATCGCTGATTCTTGGCTCCCCTTTCTTTACATTCTGCCTTAAGAATCAAATCAATTTGCAAATGAACGTTTCAATCTCTAACATTTTTTAAAGGGCAAGTTTCCCTTTTGTGTTCCCAGATTTATCAGTTTCCTAGATTCTAGCAATCTGTTGTAATCCTCACAATGTAAACTAGCTGATTTATATGTATGTTCCTGAAAATGACGATTAATTCTTGGTGGATGTAAGGCATGAGGCTGGTAGTGTGATAGTAACAGAATGAGTAAATTATGATGCTAATGATATCTTAGGGTATTCTATAACATCCTGAAAATACACAGAGTCTTGTCATTGCAAATAAACTAGTACAAAATAAATATGTGCTATTAATTGGACGTATGATACAAATATTAGAGATAATAGGATTGAGTGAAGGAAGCCTTAGGATGAAGAGAGAACTGTGGCTTCAAAGACAAGAATAAGCATTTTGGAATGCACTGTGTGGTTTTGGTTTTTGTGCATTTTCTTTTTTTATGCATAGAAAATACTAAACCTTTGACTGGGTAGCAGTTGGCAAAGGTTCATTTTCCTTCACTGGTGTCCATAACAGGATTGAATAATTACAATTTTGTCCTGCCATCTGAGTCCCTCCCTGACATTTGGCTGCCTCTGCCCTGCTGTTCATTTATGCTTAAGTTTGCCCTGCTCATTAACTGATTTGTCCTAAAAATAACTTTGAAAGTCTCAGATCCTGAGCTGTTAGTAGTTAGCCTACACTGCTAAGGTTATAAAATCAGCATCTGGCTTGAGCTCAAAAAGCTGACTCTGTTCTCATTTTTAAGTCAAGGAAGAGAAATGTATATTGTAACCAGCTTCTAATTAGCTCTAAAAACTGTAAAACTCTGAGGGCTATCATGGGGGATGTGTCTCATTGTACTGAAGAATTTGTCACTTTATTCCCAGCTTCAGAATTCATTATGGCCACTTTTTTTTTCTTTTTTGATAAGTCATGTTAAACATGTGATTCTCAACTACAAAATACAAAGCCAAGCAGACACAGTAGTTTTGTGTCTTGCTTAAATGTTTCTTTGAAGAAAATGTTTTTGCACTTCGTGGAAAAAAAAAAAAAAACTTCCCAAGCTACCTGCTTGAAACCATTCTAAATATTTCAGGATCCCTGTACTGAGTCACTGGAATTTATTTAGTCACATATCATTCCATCTCTTAGTTAATTGTCCACAGGTTAACATGAGCCAAGCCTTCATTTTTAAAACAAAAGATTATACAAAGACAATTCCATGTATGTAATGAATCTAAGAAGCATTTTCCGTTTCCGACATACTCACGTAAATGAAGACAGATAACGGCATTTGTGTGATGCAAAAAATTTACTCTATATTTTGAAGATGACCAGTAATTATTAATATTGATAAAACATATTACTAATTAAATATTGTGGTAGAGGTAGAGCACAAATGTAAAGAATTGCAAATATTGGGGTTTATAACTAAATTATTTTTTATTATTTAGTAGCATTTTGCCACCACTAATTTGTCACATAATTTAGCCTGTACAATTCATTATCCTTATAGCATCCTTTATTCAAAAATGCAAAGAAGATGTCTCTCGTAGTGCTTCTGCTTTGTTATCTAGCACAAAACTTCACAACTATAATCTATGCAGGGGATCTTCCCCAACTGAAACTTTGTGTCCATAGTGTAACTTGGAGGTCTGCCCATATCAACACATATATTTATAGTTAGACTAGAACTTGATTGCATGAATATATTATCATTTCAACTGCCTACTAATAAATATTTGTGTTAAGGTCTGTGTAGTCCATTTACAAGTCTCCTTGTTTTATCCCCTGCAATTAAGCCTTTCTTGGCAAAAGTCAGTGTCACACATTTACAGATGAGCTCATTTTGCACTTTATGCTATCACAATTTCCTAGTTTAATCAAGAAACCAATGTCTTTGGAGTTCCTAGAACACAAGATATATTCTCTATAGAAATCTGAGAGAGTGGGTGAGAGGGGTTGGATGAAGACGCTGAAGGAAGGAAAGAAAGGTAGGAACATGGTATAATTTTATTTCAATTGAAATATTTTTAAAAATATCTAAATTATTTCTCATGAACTTTTTCTTCATGGTCAGTTTTTATCTAGCATCCATTGTATTTGACATCTACATTTTTACTTTATAAATATTTTATACACTTTATATAATATTTTCTATTGATTTGTACAGACTTTGGAATTATCACTGAAGAGGAAGTTAGCCTGGTTATCCTTTGTTTTACATCTGATATCTACTTTTGAGTGAGTACATACCATGTTCGTCTTTCTGGATCTGTATTACTTCATTCAGGATGACTTTTTTTTCTAGGTCCATCCATTTACCTGTGAATTTCATGATGTCATTGTTTTTGTTTTCTCTGCTGAATAGTACTCCATTGTGTAAATGCTGGGTGAGGGACATCTAGGTTGTTTCTAGGTTCTTGCTATTACAGATATTGCTGCTATTAACACAGTTCTCCCCCTCTCTTTTTCTCTGCCCCTCTTTTCTCTCTCCTGCTCCTCCTGTCCCCAGAGGCCAGTCTCCCCCCTTTCCTCTTCTTTCCTTTTCCCTAATAAAAACCCTTCTGCTTGAGCTGCTTTTCTTAAATTACAACACATATAAGTAACACTTTACAAATATTTATTAACAGATTTTATTGAACACTGCTGACAGGGTTAGGAAATCCCTCTGTTGCACATAGTTGATATTGTTACATAGATTCTACTGACCATTACTATGTAAATACATTTAGGCTTCATTCCGTTCATTGTTTAACTTCTATTATTTGACACACTTCTTGGGATATACAAAAACTAAAGAAATACATATCACCATTGCTGAAAATTGAGTAATCATGTAAAAACAGAAGGAGAAAGTGTACTAATTATTCATCCAGGAAACTTCTAATCAACCTGCACCAGGAAATATGTTAGATCAATTTGTAAATAGAAAATGAAACTAATTATGCATTTCTGTTTCTAAAATATTGTAAAACATAGCAATCATCTCATAATACATAATATAATTGAAAATAATTCCTTTATATCAAATATACAACATTGGAGTTTCTCTGATTATCTTTTAACTCATGTTTGTTGACATAGATACTATTTCATCACTACAGTAATATAATTTCAGAAACTAGGCAGTGGTGAGACACATTGCTAATCTTAGCTCTAGGAAGGAGAAGTAGGAAGATCTCTGTGTGCATTGCTAGCCTGGTCACCAAAGCAAGTTCTAGGACAGCAAGTGCTCCACAGAGAAACCCTGTCTCAAAATAATAATAATACACAAATGAAATATAATTTCACTGATTAAACAGTTTTGGTCACATAATTATTTCTTACAGTTTTCTTTGAAGCTTTCCTCATGTCTTTTTCTATACATTTTCATAGATATATTGCTGTGAACCAATGAAAATAAAATAAAGTTAAATTTAAACAAAAAGATGCAGTATCTTTCAAAATATGAATCTATCCTACCTTCCTAGTTCTAGTTCTGTCTGTTATACATACACTTTCTGACCGGTAAAACTCATTTGTGTATTCCTGAAAAGGCCTAAGACTGATTATTTTGTCTGTTTTGGTCAGGGGCATCCTTTCCATATTTTGCTATTTCCCTGTGTCTCAGCCAAGACCTTATGCAATTTAACAACCAACTTGAATACAACCTTAATGCGATTATGTTAGAATTTCCTTGCAATGGACAATTTTGGCTATCAACTTGACACACCTGGGAAGAGGGAACTTTTGTTGAGAAACTATGTTGACTGTGGCCATGCCTATGAGACATAGTCTTATTATTATTTTTATTTGTGGTTGAAAATAGTTTATTCTCTCATACCACACATACTGATCACAGTTTCCACTCTTCTCAAATACCCCCCTACCCTCTCCCTCAGATCTACTCACTTTTTGTTTTTCTTTAGAAAAGAGAAGGCCTCCAAGTGACAACAACCAAACACTACAAGACAAGGCAAAAGCTCTTAGTTGCTATGTGATGAAGGAGGGGCAAACTCTCTGTGGGTGGTAACACCCATAGGCAGGTGAATCTGGGAAATATAAAAAAGGTTGAGTCTGGCAGCCAGTTGATGAGCAGTATTTCCCCCTCCCCCACTCTACTTTAGTCTCTGCCTTAGCTTTCTTTGGTGAAATCTTTATCCCAGACAAAATCCTTTCCTTCCCAAGTGGTTTTTGGCTGCAATGTTTAGAACAGCATTAGAAAGCAAATGAGGACAACCATCCTCTGAAAATTTGTGCCTACTCAGTTAGTCAGTGTTCTATTATAATCACTCAACACGCACATGGTTATATGTATCAATTACCAGTGGCTGACTATTCACCATAAAAAGTCTATAGTTTGCATATTGATTTCTGTAATTCACATTTGCATCTAATCCTCAATTCCTAAATTTGAAAAAGAAGAATCTACTACAAATGGCAAAAATGCTTTCAGATTCAAACATGCAGTGTGTGTCCCTGTGTCTGTGTGTATGCATATATGTCTGTGTGCGCGCGCACGCGCGCGCACGCGTGCGTGTGTGTGTGTGTGTGTGTGTGTGTGTGTGTGTGTGTGTGTGTGTGTGTGCTATGTGTGCTAGAGACAGGATGTGGAGCCTTTTCCATGCCTGGCAAGTACTTTCTCATTGACCCACACCCCAGGCACAGCATACTTATTTGAAAACAGACGGAGGGCGCATATAGAGAGGTTGCCCTGGTGGCATTAAAATTGTTTCTTCCAAGTTTAGATGAAGAAATTCTACTTTCAAAAGTTTATAGGTGTATTTGTTAAGTATAAATATGCCATATTTTATTTAATTGAACATTTTACCTAAAATACATAACTTAGAGTACTACTTATATTAAAAATTAATATGCTGAGTCATGGTGTAAATATGGAATGAAATTTATAGATAAAATATGAAAGTCTAAATCCACTCAAACAGCTTTACTTGGTAATATCTAGGTCTCTTATGGAAGCATCTTAATAGGATAACATAGGGAAAAAAAAAGAAAAAAACACTTCTCAACAACTGGATCCAGAAAAGTTCCACTGGAGAGGGAATACAGTAGTTCCCAAGACCCAACACAATAAGTACATTAAAAAATTCTTTATGGTCTGAGAATTTTACAAATCCCAGTGTAAGAGCAAACATAAAGTAAACATTAAAAATATTAAACTAACTGGAGCTACTTGCTAAGAATTTAAAACATTGTATGACAGTGTAGCTGCAAAGCAGTATGTGTGTGTGTGTGTGTGTGTGTGTGTGTGTGTGTGTGTGTTTGCATGCTTTAGAGCTTTTAATGGAGGTCAAGGTTGACATTAGAATGTGTCTTTGAGTTGGTTCTGCAACTTATTTTTTGAAATTGAGTCACTCATTGATCTGCAATTTGCTGGCTTGTGGGATCTGTTCCTCCTTGCTTTACTTAGGTGGGAATTGGGGACCTGGATTCAGGTCTTCATGCCTGCACAGACAGTATCATATAGCTAGCCCCCCCCCAAATAATGTTTTTTTTTCAATCTCTATTTTTTAGGTTGAAAAATTCTAAGATTTATCTTCTAATCACACCTGGGATTCTTGGAACTGTGTTTTTGGAAAACTGCCATATCTGCAGTGCTAATCCAAACCTCATGGGTTCAGTAAGGAATTAATCACAATTACCTATGGTATTAAGTGTGAGGGTTTAAAACTCTATGTGATAAGCATTTTATTAGATGAAGGGATTTCTCAAGACAATAAGTGCAATGGGAAGTACTTAGAAAAGAACACACACACACACACACACACACACACACACACACCAACTAGTGGACACTTATTTTTATTATAGATTTTTGAGAAACTACTTTAAAATATTGAAAAAAGTACATGGAAAAAGTTAGATCCAATAGTTTACAGAATTACAAAGCTACATTTCCTAATAGTGTCACTCCCTTTGGGGTCTTTTTCTTTCAAACCACCACACAGAAGAATTGGTGCCATGCCTATTACCCATCTATTCTTGACTTGTTTCTCCTAACTTTATCAAAATCCTGGGACAAAAGTAAGACCTGTGCTATAAGCCTTCTGTCCTTAAATATGTTGAAAAGTGAGTGTCCAATAAAAAAACACTAGTTTTGTTTACTTTAGTTGAAGATTGAGAGGTAGCTTTAAAATTTTATAAACTTTTAAGATATATCGTGCTTGAAATTGTTGCTTAACAAAAGGCCAAAAGGAGAGGCATATGAAATTACAGGTTTTACTTGAAGAATAAGTTACAGGTAATAAGGGTGTGGATCTCGCCCAGGCCATCTCTGTGAGACTGAAATATAGAGACTTGAGTATGGGAAGGAAATTGTCACATTTCAGGATTTCCTTTAAACTTACACACTAAAAAAGATATGTAATATGTAAGCCTCAAACCTTCTAAAACATGAGTGGTGCAAACTGAGTAACAATTCAATTTTTAAATATTCATTTTGAGGTTGTCTTGTTATGTAACTAAGCAGATAATTTTCACAGTCATGGTGATTTTACTCATGTCTTGCTAGGATGCAAAAAGACATTTGTTAATGTATATGAGGGGCACAGTAAAGAAACTGCTGAATTGGCCCTTCCTTTAGGGGAAATATTTATATTATGATAAAAGAAAACATCCAAAGGCATCTACAAAAGTTCACAATAGAGAGAGAAAAAAAAACAGAATAGACATGGTGAGTGCTAAGGAAGCACAAGAGTAGGAGAGAAGAGTGAAGATAGCAAGAGATAGAGAGTGGGGTAGTGAAAGCAACTGAGAGAATAGTGGGTCAGCAAGAGAAAAAGAAGATAACAAGAAAGTGAAAACAGTGGGTTTTAAGGAGGGTGAGTGGCTGGGGGCAGGTTGGGGCCAGGAGGCTAGGGTGTACTTTGAAATGTAGAAAAAAAATCATGGGAATTATCCATAATGAAACAAAACCAAAAGGGGAAAATCATACTAACCTTACTCCATTTAAGCAAAGAGGATGAGACAATGGTCTACGACTTTGGTGAGGGTCACCAACCAGTATTGCTGCCTATGTCTGCAAGGTCAGACTCAAGAAATTAATCTTTTTCTTTGACTGGCTACAACTGCTTTCACGTGTAAGTAAAAAGACAATGAGAAATTCTAGGAGTATATTTCAATATATATATATATATATATATATATATATATATATATATATATATATATATGTATATGTATCTTCTGCACCTGAAATATTGAATTTATTTGGATCAGATTGGTAAGAATATAGACTGTATTAAGGGGAGATGTTGAGCATAACGCCTCTCTCTTCTGAATTGAGGATCGCTAACTTGTTTTCAGGGACATAATAATGGCAGCCAATGTGAATTGTTGCCACGCTGAATTTGCAAGAGCAGAGTTTCAAGCTAGAATAATTGCCTATTCTGTTATAAAAAAGGGATGCTGAGTGCTTCATTACAAGCTGCAGGCACCAAACAATTAGCCATTTCAGATAGTGCAAACCATGCTCCTTTACACTCTCCATTGACCCCAGTATCCCAATGTACTATTCTCTGTCCCAAGAGATGAAAGGCACATTTTTCTTGCTAAAAGTTGCTCTTGAAGGGTCCTAAAGATGTGTAAATGCCCCCAAGCCTTGCTTTTACCTTATTCTTCCAAGGGAATCACTGGCCATGTTGAAGCTCATTCGGCTCTACTGGGTGTCTTGGAGTCTCAGTGTTTCTATTCCTATAAAGAGACTTCATGTCCATGATGACTCTTATAAAGGAAAGTATTGAACCTTGGTTGCTCACTTATAGTTGAGTCATGGTGGGAATCAAGGCAGTGTGCAGCCAGACATGTTGCTAGAGAAGGAGCTGAGATTTCTTACATCTTGACTCATAGGCAACAGGAAGTGGCCTGAGATACTGGGCATGGCTTGAGCATATATGACATCTCAAAGCCCTTTTCCACAGTGACACAGTTCCTTCCACAGTCCATACCTATTCCAACAAAGCTACATTTCCTAATAGTGTCACTCCCTTTGGGGTCTTTTTCTTTCAAACCACCACACAGAAGAATTGGTGCCATGCCTATTACCCATCTATTCTTGACTTGTTTCTCCTAACTTTATCAAAATCCTGGGACAAAAGTAAGACCTGTGCTATAATCTATTATTAAATAGAGTAGTAGATAGTAGCACCTGCTTTATCATAACTGGATAGAAGATGTGGCTGAGGTTTGAATTATAGCTTTAATTCATATCTTTGGTCCCAAATAGTGCCAAAGAAGAACCTCTATAGCTAAGGGAATATTTTTGAAAATCATTTATGTTAAAGCATTGTTTAATTATTATAAAATATGACAGGACTATTTTAGGGAAGGACTTCTTTAAAATTTGAATTATTTAGAATGTACTAAATGTACCACTTAAATAAAACATCTTGTAAAATCAATAATAGCTTAATTTTGAGTTATAAAATCATTCCTTCCATAAGCCAATCTTGGGCTCACATAAATGAATTATGAAGGACATTACAAAAAAGACAAGTATATACCGCATTTGAAATAATTTCTATTACAAAGATATTATGTTGAAAATATTGGTATGAATAGAATCAAACTAAGAAAATTCATTCCATCTCTATTTATCAATTTTGAGTTATTTGATATTTAGTCTGTACCTATGATACCGTGTGTGTGTGTGTGTGTGTGTGTGTGTGTGTGTGTGTGTGTGTGTGTAAAGAAAATATGAATGTGAGTAAAATATAAGTGGGAAAATGGTTCTTTGGTTAAGAGAACTCAATCCAGTTGACATGTTTTTATACGTAAGCATAATAACATGATTTATTGGCAGGAAGCAATACTCAGATATAACAGGACATTGGAAAAGAAATGAAACAAAATTTTCTTTTTTATCACTTGGAATTCTTTTCTTTTGTTTATGGGTAGTATTTTATAGACTGTTAAATTTTCTAGTATTTGGGAATTATGTAAATCACCATAATGGATTCTTCAATTTATTACCTTCTGCTTTTCAAAAGCATTTTAAGATTTTAATTCCCTCTATCACTCTCTGCAAGTTTAATTTAGTTTATTATTTATTCATTTTGTTGTTTGTTTTCAAGACAGGGTTTCTCTTTGTAGCTTTGGATCCTGTCATGGCACTCGCTCTGTAGAGCAGGCTGGCCTGGAACTCACAGAAATCTGCCTGCCTCTGCCTCCAGAGTGCTGGGATTAAAGGCATGTGCCACCAACACCCAGATATTTTCTCTTTTCTTAACCCATCATGAACTTTGGTGTAAAACAATTCCCGAGAATAAGGTGTCATGATGCAACACACTAAAACTTCTCATTTCAAAAAATTATTTAGAAATTAGTAAATCTTTTGTGTTTCAAGATCACGGAAAAGTAGATAATCTACACCTGTGTTCATGTCAGAATGTGTATTTGTGTGTTAGGGTCCACATACATCTATGTGAAGCTAGAACAAGACACTGGGTGTCTTCCTTGATTGTATTCCCATCTTGCTTTTGTAACAGGTTCTCTCAATGTGTCCATGGATTTGGCTTGGCTGAATGGCCAGTTAGTTTCAAGCATCTGCTTGTGTTCTTATGCTTACTTCAGTAAATAAATGGAGTTATAAATACATGCCACCACTCCTTGCTTAGTTTTGTTTGTTTCTTTGTTTTTGTTCGCATGGGTGTTTAAGATACAAACTCTGGTCCTTATGCCCGAACTGCAGGTACTTCATGTACGCACACATGTTTAAATTATTAGAGATAATTTAATTTCTGTTTCTTTTCCCTTTCTTCAACTCTGAAATAAAGAATAAAGGTTAACTAAACATTTTAAAAAGCATATATGCATATATTAAGGTGAAAGCCTTTGAATGGCACCAAGGGATTCAGGAATTGCTGATCAGACTCAATTTGTATATTCTCTGAGCCAGGAAACAGGTGATGTTTAGAGGTATGTCTTCCAGCATTATTTACTAGATGACATAGTTTATCTTCTTCAAGTTGAGAACATCATTGACTAATGGACCTAAGTCTGAATAGACTCCCCCCCTCCCGCCCCCCGCCGCTTCAATCAACTTTCATCAGCCCTATAATTTATTTTGGTTCTGACTTGATTTTGGCTTGTCTGTCAGTATTGTATTTCATGTTATTGATGTTTCTTAATCCCTTCCTTTGACTTCCCTGCTACATTAAAGGCAAGTAAAAGACACTAATCCTGACTCTGTCATCCTGAAGCCATCAAATCTGGTACTCACCATTAAGTTATTTTATTTAAATTATACTATATCTTACTGCTTCTATGTAATTCAAGTAAAAGTCTGGAATGATCAAATTGTATATGTGTAACATGAATAAGTACTCTCCTGGGAATAACCAATAATCTAAAAAATAAAATAAAAGAAAGCATACCTCACTTAAAATGATTTAACTTTTGTCTTCCAAAACATTTTTAAACAGAGGTTTTAAAAAGTATATTTTAGAAGACTAAAAAGAAAAACTAGGTGAGTACACCACTAAGTATCAACCAAACTATATATTATTGACCACAGAAATTGATTTTTATTTAAGCCTTATGAAATAGTAAAATACCGATAAATCTACTATTTCATTTTCATGTAAAGTAACTATAAAGGTGGAATGTATCAGTCAACCAAGCCTAATAAAAAACTCTTTGTATCATATTTAATACATGACAATTCTCACAAGAACATAAATGTGGAGAATATCTGAATCATAATATGTGCTGTCGATGTTTTATTAACATATATCTGTCATATCATTAGGGAGCTATTTCTGTTCATGTTAGGTGAAATGACAAGCTTCAGTTTGTAACATTTTTGTTAAAATTCCTCAAGTAATGGGTAGCTAATGCAAATTTTATCAACAGTTTATTTGGAATTTTAATTCACATATTCCTCAGCATTTAAACCACAGAGCAGATTTTCCCTGTTATGTTATTAATTTATTTACTTTGTAATATGCTCTTCTTGTTTCATTCTGGTTGGCCTAGAACTCCTCTTCCTTCTCCTCCTTCTTTATTTTCTTTTTGCTTCTTCATTTTATTATCTTATATGACCTAACACTGATCATTTGTACTTGAGAAAAATATATAAATACAGTAATATAGGTATTAGATGTACAAATATGTAGTATCATGTCTTGTTTTACCTGTCTTGTACCTGATTGTGCTATTCTTTCTGAGTCATTGGTATAGAAATATGAGAGCGCTGTTACAAATCAGTTTCTAAAATTATTGTTACAATTTTAACATTCTACTTTATAGAATGGTGTTGGATACATCTATATTTATAAATATTATACCTTTTTGTTGTAAGGAATATTTTTAAGGCACTAGGACATATAGCATTGCTACAAGTAAGAAACCAGGAGTTAATCACCAAATATCATTTTAAGTTATCAATTTCACAAATCAATTAAATTATATAGGATTTTTTCTTCTTGCTTTATCAATTTATTTCTTCATTCCTTTGTTTTTCCTCTAAATAAGCATCTCAACTGTTTTCATGAAATATATATTACATTACCCTCCAGTTTTTCTCTTCACTCATCCAGTTACAATCTCTGTTCTCTTAAACTGTCCAGTTCGCATCCATATATATATATATATATATATATATATATATATATTATTAAATAAAAGAAATATTACTGCAGTTGTGTTTGGAATCTACAATATGTCACTGTAGGGAGACACCATAGCCCCACCCAATAGTCATGGGACAGGGGCCAAATGGACCCAGGACTCGCCCATAAGGGCGTGGTCAAGGAAATCCGGTGTGACATAAGGGAGCTTTATAGGGCTGCACCGGAAGACCCTAGCCCTCTTTCTGGCCGTAACTTCGCTTTGGCCCGCGTCTTGCCCTGGTGTTTTCTTGATTAAAGAGACTTCACCATCCCGGATCACAGTTCATCTTTGAGCACACGCTCCAACCCTTAATCTTCATGTCACTCAATCCATTTTCCTTCATAAGTCATAATTCTGTTCTTTATTACAAGGGAATAAATTTGCATTGTGTGTATGTGCTACATATTTTCATTCATTTATGCAATCTGTAGTTTATTAGTTGAGTAGATGGTTCTTAAGTCAAGTAGAAAACAGGGAGTGACATGAATCTTTTTGCAAGAACAGTAGGTCTTAGGGTAGAAATATCGTCACTTTTCCAGGACCTTTACTTCTGTGTATGGCTTTAAGTTACTGTCTAGTACTTTTTCATTTCACCCTGCTTTGCCTGCATGAAGATTTTCATCTGGACTGGAGAAGTGGTAATAAACTTTCCCAGATTGTGTTTATTTTCCCAATTCCCTAATTTAATTTCACTGAATATAGGACTGATAAGAATCTTTTTTATGTCTCACTACTGAGTATCTAGCTTTCAAACAGGGAAAGCACAGCAATGTAGAAGGGAAAGACAACATTCTTTTAAATGTCTCCAAAATCACTTTAAAATAGAGAAATCTGCTTGCAATAAAGGGATTAGTTGAAGCAATATTAGCCTGCTTTCTTGTTAGGAACTCTCTGACCAAATACTCTGTCACTTAGAGAATAGGGTACTTTGCCCATTCTTGATCTTGCAAATCTACTATGTACTCTAAGAATTTCTCACACCTCCATATTAAGGAGAAGCTGGGAATTAGTAACCCTTCTCAAATAAGTGCTCAAAACATCAGACACTAGCAACGGTTTACTTCCCAGCCTTTCCACCGAAGGCTTGAAATCCTAGAGCTTTATATTCTTCTGTATTTCAAATTCGACATCAAATATTTAAATATGAAAACATTAATTTCCAAAGTTATATAAGAAATGCAGGTATTGGAATGCAGATAAAGCACAGTGCATTGTATAAGGTTAATGATAAGTTGTAGAACATGATTTCAATCATAGAGGTCATATTCCTGACTGAACTTGCACAACCTTGTTGAGTGATCTGGCTTCCTTCGAAGATGATATGCCTTTTACTTTATTAACTAATCCCAGGAAATCTAACTTGTATTTACATTTTACATTACATAGCATGCAAGAAGACATTATTTGAACAGGCTGTCAAAAAATGTTTAGTAAGCACTTCGATGTTTGCCTGTCAAGGCAATAGGAAATGCCATTTGGTTGAGCAATGCACTTTTCTTGTTAATACCATGAAAGCTAATACATCTTGTTTTTCATTTCCAATAAAAAGAAATCTTTTCATGTTTCAGCTGTGATGGTGGTAATGGTGCTTGAATCAAAGACATTTTGTTACTACCCAAGTTCTTCTTTTCACCTGAAAGGAAAGTTTTGAAGAAGACTGGCAAGCATGGATGATGGATAGTTTGACAATGACAAAGTATTGCAACAGGAGAAAACTCCCAACTTCTCTGGTTTATGGAACTTAAAACAGAATTCAGTGCCAGACTTGGCAGGGAATTCAAATCTTTTGCTTCATCAACATTGCATCCCTAAAGAGATTAAGTTATTCATTTCTGCTCCAAACAAGCAGTCACATTTATATGTTGTACAAAAGCCCAGAATAGTCATCTTTTTACATAATAAAAATGCCTAACATAAGGATTAAGAACATGTATGTATCTATGCTTTCAACAATTCAGCTTCCCTCTAAGATTTTTATTGGTTGACCTATTACTTGAATGTGTGAGAGATGGGAGACAGAAAGGCCTTATGTGATGCCTTTCTCATTCTGCCATGTTTTCAGGTAACAAACCTGTGTTTGGTATTATAAATTCTTAACATGTTTCTTTGGTCTCACATCAGGTAACAAACTGGAATCCACATGTGTACTGTTTAATAATTTCTTCATACAATAGATGTAACCATTATAGAAAACCACCCCCCAATCAAAATGTTGAGTTGTGAAGCACAGTCACAAGGATTCAAGCACAGAACACTCCCGAAACTAAGGCTTTGAGAACATTGTGGCAGAAGGGGCAGTGAGGTTGTAAAAGCCAGAGGATCAGGAAAATTTAAATAATTTAGTGCCTCACTAACATGATTAACCAAATATGAGCTGAACATGGAGAACAGTAGACATTTCAAAATTGATGAGTGATGGGGAATGTCCTTCTGTATGCTGTGAATATGTTTCTCTTTTTGGTTGATGAATAAAGCTGTTTCAGGCAATAGACAGGCAGGATGTATCCAGGCAAGAAGTATAGGCATGGCTACCAAACTAAGAAAATTCTGGGAAGAGGTGCCCAGAGAGGGAATCTCCAAGGAGATGCCATGTAACTGCTGAGGAAGCAAGAGACTTGGGCATCACCACTAAGCCAAGACCATGTGGAGATACACAGATTAATAGAAATGGGTTAATAAGAGAGAGCTGGCGAATAAGAAGCCTGGGCCATAGGCCAAACAGTTTAAAATTAATATAAGCCTCTATGTGTTTATTTGGGACTAAATGGCTGAGGGACCAGGGGGGACAGAACCATCTGTCCACAAATGAGGAAAGCATTCTCCAATCCTGCAGAAAGTATTACAGGCAATTACCAATTACAGAATGCAGAGAATGGGAGAAACTCTTGGGAGGAATGTACCAATCAGTTACTCTGAAAATTACATATGAGTAGCATTATTCAGAATGAGGAGGTTTTGTTTAGAAATATGTATGGAAATATATTTGTATATTACAAATATGCATGTAACAACAATGAAATGAACAAACACGAATTTGAAAGACAGCAAAGAGATGTGCGTGGGCGAGTTTGGAGGCAGGGAAGGGAATAAAGGAATGATGTTATTATATTATAATCTCAAAAGTGAAAGGAAAATACATAGGAGGAATTGGAACTCAGTTTGGTAGGGAAGACTTCCAAAACAAACAAGCAAAGAAATAAGCAAATAAGTGGATTAGTGGAGGGATAATCATGTTTCATTGACTATCCCACTACTCCTAACTGGCTTATTTTCAGAATGTTATTGTAGGAAGTAGAAAAATCTTTCATATTCAAAATAAGAAAGGTTTTAAAAGAAAAGAGCACTATAAAGAGTTTGTCAGCATCTTGATTGTGAAATATGCATCTTTATAGCAGAAGTCTTAATTCTCCTGCATTTGTAGATCCATTTCAGTGAAATACAGGGACACAGAACAAGCATCTCATTGATTGGGTTATAGTGGGAAGTTTGTACTACAGCACACTCGGTGACAGCTGCAGACCTGAGACTCCCAAACAAATGAAGAACAATAGTAATTTTCATGACAAGTATACATTTCGAGTTGTTTTCAGAATTGATTAAATGGAAAATAATAGGTTTTTGGAAGAGTTATCAATCAATAACTCAGCCTGTTTGATTTTTCCATTATTTTGGAAGCTTGTCTAAAGGGAAAAAATATAATCAAGAGAGTGCCTCTTTATTTCAGCTTGGCTCCATTGTGTTCAATTAGCACCTGCTATTACAATAAATTGAAGTCTGATGAAAGACCTGGAGAATAGATTCCAGAAGAAATGAAGAAGGTAGAGTTTGCATGCCTCAGCATGGAAAGCAGGCATAGAGAATTCACCAAGAAGAGTGAGAAAAGAGTACTGAAAAACAAAGTATCTACAAATAGAGAAGAACAAGCTGATGAGCAAACAATGTAGTTTATTTGAATGATTATATAAATAGAAAAATAATTTATATTTCAAGAACTTTTTAGCATGTTGCTCCATTAAGTTTTTTAAGTTATATATAAGTATGTTTGATATCCATGTAGTACATTATTTTAAAAATGTATGACATCTATAAAATATGTAATTTATATGTGTTATGTTAAAATCATAGAAATTAGAAATAAATGTCTATATCGATCAACACACATCACTGATATGTATAAATGATGTATTCTTAAAATATTATGATCACAGTAATTATAGGATCAGAAATAACACTGAGTTTTTGGCAATTTTACTTGAGCCAGTTAACATATGTTTCAGAAATTTTAGTGATAATATGGTTAAGATGGAATATAGCTCTAGGGAGTTTTGAGGAAGAAAAAGGCATGTAAGCTGACTAAGCAAGAAACAGCTGATAAGTGTTGTTCAATAAACTTCTGTGCCCTTTTTAGTGACCTATATTGATAATGCCATATAATAAAATTGACGTATTTTTAAGAGCACATATCTTTCAGAATATTGCTTCAGATGAGACAGCTTAGTAACATTAATATTCCAATGCTTGTGTCTCTTTCTTTGTGCTAACATTTTGAGAAAGTGGCTGCCATTTCTGCATACTTTATGTTAATAGTTGTAACATCCTAACATTAAATCATACTCCATTAATCACAGCAATGTTCATTGAACAGTATGTGTGTGTGTGTGTCTGTGTATGTGTGTATGCACATGAAAGTTTCATTTGATACTTGTGTAAGTTAAAGAATTTACTTTTGAGTTTTACTCCATGACAAACTATTTACTACATATGAACTGATGATTTTAAGATAATCGAAACCTAGCTTTGACAGTTTGAACTCCTCACCGTGTGTGTACATGTATGTGTATGTACATGTTTATTTGTGTCTTGTGCATGAGTGTGGGCACTTGTGTGATACAGCATATGAAAGGAGGTCAGGTCAGAGGACAAAACCAGGTGCCCACCTTGCTCATTGCAGGCTATCATGTTTACCCCTGGATGCTGAGATTCACACCCCATCTTCTACTAGGAGTGAAGGAATTACAGATATGCACTACCATGTCTATCTTTGGTACTAGACCCTTTGTCTAGCTTATGTTTTACCACCATGATTAGATGGTCATACACCACTCATTTGGGTTGCAAGACATACAGAAGTCAAGCTAAACAAATGAAATTTACCTGAAAATTGCCTGCTGGTTAGCTTGCACACTGCTTGTAGGTACTGGGAAGGGAGTTGGGGTAGAAGAATATTCTTTGGTATAAGGCAGTGCTGAACCATCCACAATAGGACTTGCTTTGCTGTGCAATTGTGGCATGACTGTTGTGGTAGTACCAACCATTTTCCATTTGGATTTGAGGACTGTTGTACAGGAAGGAATTCAGTCTGACACTTTATCCTAGTCAAATGCCCATTACTGAAGACAACCCCATCTCTCTGTGTGTGTATGGGGGGGGACTTTCTATCATTAATTTGGTAAATGATAATGTTTTCAAATTACCTCCTAGGATTGATATTTATATCCATGTAATGGTGCTGCTCTTAGCCTCAGTCTGAGCAGTTCTTCCTAAAGTGGGCAATGGTTAACACAGGTTGTGAGCACTTTAATGAAAAATGTTGTAGATATTGACTCTCTCTCTCTCTCTCTCTCTCTCTCTCTCTCTCTCTCTGTGTGTGTGTGTGTGTGTATGTGTGTGTGTGTGTGTCACATACACATACACACAAAGCACATAAGATATGAAAAATAAAATATGTGTTTTTAGAAATAGCTATACAAGAAACATATTGATACAAAAACTAAATATTCAAATATTCTCAGTTCCTGCATACTAAGTAATCATATGTTTATGTGTAACAGCAGATTTTTGTGAAGTATAAGTGTATATATATATATTGGTGCTAATAGATTTTAAATTATATATAAAACTGAGTAATAGTAAATAGTACATGCATATATAATAGGATTTTACTGTTACATTGACATTTCTCTAAACACAATAGGTTAATTTGCAGACATTTACTGACTTTCCACTTTTACTCTAAGATGCCATCACTTCACTTTTGCTGTAACTTACTTAGATTCTGTCTGTACTCTCTGTTTAGATCAATAAAATGTCCTTTATTATTATAAAAATAGCTAACAATCATATAAATTGTTTCTTCAGTTGTTGGCATACACTTTGAATAAAATGATGGTGAAGTTATTCCAATTTTTGGCAGTTTGGATTTGTGTTATGTTAAATAGTTCCTAAAGAGCTCTTTATTTACATTGACAAGTTGTTTCACATAACAACTGTAAGAATAGTATTATCTTGAATAAGGGGTCTGTGAATCTTAGGTTTAACATCACATAAAGAAACTCATCAAAATAAAACATCTATTATGTGGCAAAACAGTACATAATAACTGACTCTAGTTAGTGCATTTTTGGGATCATGCTTGCTTACCACTCCTCTTGGTTATCACCTCTCTCTCTCTCTCTCTCTCTCTCTCTCTCTCTCTCTCTCTCTCTCTCTCTCTCTCTCCAATTTTATTGGTATGAAAGCAGAAATAAATGAGTCCTAAAATATCACAGACTAGAAAAATTACATTGAAATGTCTTTAAGATTAAAACTGAAACCTTCTGACATTTGAGTTTTTGACCTTGAGTTATTTATGTCAATTGCCATGAAAACATTTTTGACATAAAAATCAATTATACTCTTAAAAATGTTTGAATGATGGTGACAGAAATATTATCGATCCAGTGATTACAACAGAACAAAAAGGATAGTTCCTCCCTATATTATTCTAGGAAGTTCTCTTTTACATGGAAGATTAAAATACTCTTGTAGGAACTGAGAATTAAGTGACCCTAAGAAAAGACTAAGGGGAAGCAATTTAGATTGCTATTTTAGTTTGCACCACTTAAAGTGTTATGAACAATGCAAATAACATCTTAATAAGTAATTACATTGGAACTTTTTAGGCTAAAGGTGTTTTCTATAAATAATGTGTTGAGATCAGTTAGCATCCCTAATGAAATATATAGGGCAACTCCAAATGCCACAAATCGAAAAGTGCAGAAGTATGGCAATGTAAATTTTCTATGAGGGATTTAATATATTTAGCTTGGAGCTCTACCAAAGATTTCACCTCTTCTGAGCCACATTTAAAATCCTGTCAGCTAGAATCAAATTAGATATATTTTTTTAAATTGGGTTATTATGCATGGAAAATGCCTTTGGAAGAATGAACTCTCATAAACATATTTTAAATTCACTAATAGCATGTCTTTTGCCAAAATTTACATTAGTGATAATTAAAAGTCATGCATGGGTGGTGGATCATAATAAAGGTGTGAAGTATTTTTGAAAGTGGCCAAAAATTAAATGGGAACAATGAGTTTAGAGAAAAAATACCTGGGGTTTGGATGTATCTACATGTGAAAATTAATTTTTAAAAATTTTTTGAGACAGAGTTTTGCAGTGTAGCTTTATAGATCATTCTGGCCTTGAACTCACAAGGATCCACCTGCCACTGTCTCCTAGGTGCTGGGATTAAAGGCATGTACCACTACTGGCTCAAAATTCAATTTTTGAAAGGTTTTTCTCCTTATTCATTCCAGAAATTAGAGGGATGGAGGTCTGTGATAACCTATTGTAGAAAAGAAAGCTATGGAAGCCTGACAAAGATATCTATCCTTAGAGTTGTGGCAACACAGTATACAGAGATCAATAAATTAATGATGAGGGGTGGATTCGATAAATTGCAAAGCAGAGCAAGGGTTGAGAATGTGACAACCTAGAAGAATGAGAGGATGAGGATATACTACCATGATCATGATGATAATGGACTACACCCCTGAGACTGTAAGCCAGCCCCAACTAAGTGTTTTCCTTATAAGAGTTGATTCCATCAATTACTGGATGGAGGCTTTATGATGACAATTGTGGTAGTAATTAAAGCAGAAGGCCTGTTCAGGCACACTTTCACTATTTCTAGGAGTCTTAGCTGGGGTCATTCTTGTAGATTCCTGGGAATTTCTTTAGTACCAGGTTTCTCCCTAAGTATATAATGCCTCCCTCTATCAAGATATCTCTTTCATTGATCTCCCTCTCAGTCCTTTCCTCAACTCCAACTTTCTGGTCCCCTCATATTCGCATGTACCATCTCCTCTCTTCTACCCGCCTCCAGGTTCACTCAGGGAATCTTAATATTTCTGCTTCCTGGGGCCCTACATATGTGTCCTTCCTAGTGTCCCCCTTTTTATCTAGTTTCTTTGCTTCTATGGGGTTGTGAATTATAGCAGTGACCCAAAGCCAAGCACTGGGCTGACCTCTTGGAGTTCATTTGAAGAGAAGGGAGGAAGGGAGGATATATACATACAAAAACATATTTATAAAACATATATAGTAGTTTCCTGTCAATCTTTTGGCCATCTGTATGTCTGTATTTTCTTCTAACTGTTGAATGAAATTTTAAGAGAAGACTATTATTCAGTCGCTATGACTTGGATTATCACAGGTACTGGGCATTTTGAAATTCAACCACTTGATCTTGTTACTGTCATTCCTTAGATTAACATTGTGCCTTACCCAGTCTTAATAGAAATGATACAGCACTCATCCTTCCAACTTTCAAGTTTTCTGACCTACTGTGAAATGAAAAAAAGATGAGTCTGATTTCACTGAGTTAAAGTAATTGAGACAGAGATAATTTCTCTCTAAAGTTCTCATTCTCATTTGGTTGTGAAATATATATATATATATATACATATATATATTATAATATATTATATAATATAATAATATATATATTCATCAACAAATGTAGGATTTCCTTGGGGCTTATACATACTCTACTCTAGTATGACAATCAGGACTCTAATAATTTAGTAGAATCAACTTTCCAAAAATAATTGTATCACTCTTTTAAATTTATGACAGAATTTATGATGTGCATATTTCTTCTTAAGTACTAGGCAGTAAAATATAGGCTATGAAATGAGATTCATACATTTTTATATTGTTCAGGATCTTTTGATAGAAATGTCTCAGTGGCTCCCAACTGCTCTTTGTCCCTGGAATTTTCTGAATGTCATATATTCTAATCTGTGCTTAAAGTAGCATTTGTAGATGTGAGTATGCATTAATTTATTATTCTAAGAAATTATTAGTCACATAAAATTAATTAAGACACAATTCTTAAAGATGTTACATAGTATGGTTATGTGCAAATAAAATTCACAATAATACCATGCAAATCATGATATATTGCTTCTCATCTCCATAGACTCATGTCCTCAAAATTAATATAGAGTATATTTAAACTATCTACAAGTATCTCTAAAGTCTCACCAGTCAATTGTGAAAAAATACTTGAGAGAACTGAAAGAAAAATGTGTATTCTGATTCTTTGCTTCTAAGGTTTATGTCAATGAGGCCTTACATACATGGCAGAGAGAACTCCCTCTGCTGTAAGCAGGAAAGGATAGTATGATAGAAAACAGAACAAGGACAGAACATTCTCCTTAAAAATTACCCCGACTGAAGTTATTCTAAAAGGAAAAGTTTCTATGTCTGAAGAGGTAGGAAAGTTACTAGAAAATGGAATTACACCACATTCCCATAATTTGCTAGAATTAATATTGTGAATATTACCAATTTACCAAAATTTAATCTATACATTCAATGTCATCCTAATGAAAACACCAATATCTTTATGCATCAAAATTAAAGACAAAACAAAATACTACCCTCAAAATCCCATGGAACCACAAACCTTGGGATAGTCAATGCTATTCTGGGGCGGGAGGGGAGGGGACAGGGTACATTTCATTTGACTACATTGACCATTCATTATTCATGTTAATTTTGGTTTTCTACAGTATGAATGAATGTTAACATAAAATCCTGAAATTAAAATAAGTTACTCTAATACATAGAAGCTCTGATTATTTCTGAGCTTACCAGGACCTCCGGTTATGAGCCACCCATTTGTGTACTCATGAAATGAGCCACAGCACAGCATTCAGCATTAACGAACAATGTTTACTTACTCAAACTGTATCTTGATTCAATTCTAAAGCATAATCAATTTAATAATCCATCATTTTGGTCTTATTTGACTGCACTGCTTGTTTGTTGCTCCATACGTTCCTGGTGTCGCCCTGTCTCAATGTCTACATCAACGTCAGAGAGTCCTAAAATAACATTTTAAAAATGAAAATTAACAGGAACTTTTAAATTTGAAATTGCCAAGTGTTAACTGATTTTTAAAGATTTATTCAGTGTAATCACCTTTTGAGTTCTTGATGAATATGTGTGACAGTTTGCAATCATGTTCAGCTCAGACCAATAGTTACGAGCAATCATTTGAGAAAGGTAGATGTCCTTTTCACTACAATCTCACTTTTAGGTTTAAATTCAGATCTAACTTCATTATACATATAAATTTACATAAGAAAGCATATATAAAATGATAGTGTGAAAGATTTAGTAAATTTAAGGAATTTTAAATTTTGATATGGGTTCTTTGTTTTGTATATAAAATATTCCCAACTCTGAATTTCTTTCATTTGCCACAGGCAGTTAAATTCTCCAACTGGATTTGTTGTAATTAAAAAAAGAAGTGAGAGACATGAGCCAGAATTCAAGCAGATAGGGTTTTTAATAGGGGAAAGAAATCATAAAGAGGGGAAAGGAGATGGGGGAGACCAGCCTCCAGTGACAGGAGAAAAGGGAGAGGAGAGAGAGACAGAGACAGAGACAGAGACAAAGACAGAGAAACAAAGACAGAGAGAAGAGACAGAGAGAGGGAGAGAGAGAGAGTGGAGGATGGGATGTGGGCAGGGCCATTTTAAAAGGGAACATAGTGAGTGTGCACCGGTGGTGCTCTTAGTGGCTGCAGCTGAGGGCAAATCAAGTCAGAACTCCAAGTACAGGCCAGTACAGATACCAGTACAGGATCTCCTTTATAGCAGCTACATGTGACTACAATTTCAATGGATTTCTTTAAAAAATCAAAACAGGTAATCTGATACATTATGCATTTGATTTTAGCTTCTATTTTATCTCTAGGTGTCATAAGTTATTTAATTTACATTCTGTGAATGAACTCCTAGTGTGTTTTATTAGAGCTAGCTTCTATTTTTCATATCAAGATTTGGTTAATTTTTACATTAGAAAAATGAATGTCAGGTATGGATTACAACTGTCATAAATACTGGCTCTTTAGCAGTCACAATGATTTGGCACTATTAACTACCATGGTAAATTAGAATTGATAATTAGAAATATTACAGGTATGTGGATTATGTATTTTTCCAAATTCTTTTGGTAAGATGGTGATATTCCTATGGGTCTTGTACCTGGTGTGATTTCCAAATTGTTTCCAGCACCTGGAAAGGAAGATTTCTGGCTTCTCTGTGTTTCTTCATATCAGCCAACATTTGCAATGTTGTATGTGACTCTGGGGTAACATTTCTTGGAAAAGTTGGTCAGAAACACAAAAGGACATATTTAGAAAAGAATGTGCTTGACATAATAGTTTCGATAAATTGTGCCTGCTTGTTTCTGAAGATGGTTCAATGTTTGTGCCCATGGAAAAATTCACTTTGAGGCCCTGCTTAGTAGATATGAGGAACATGATCTTGCAGTGCCTAGACCCCTCTGGCTCCTAGATTCCTCTGGCTCCTAAAATCCTTCCTCTGCTTCTTCCACAGGATTACCCCAGCTCCACGCAGTGATATGGTAGTTTTTAAAATAAATGTTTATGGATCAGTGAAAATCACAAGATGGCCCAACGTGTTGCAGTTTTTCCCCTAAATGAGAAAATGCTACACTTTTCTTCTTGAAGTCAGGTAATCATTATCCAACAACTAATTTCATCAAATGAAGTATATTTATATATTTAAGCATAAGTAACATTGAGTTGATAATTTTTCCACATCTGGTAGGGATTTTCTAATTGACAAAATTATAAGCAAGAGTAGAGAAGCACGATGGAGAACTGTAATCTCTCCACAGACATAATTAAATATCCCCAAAGAAAGTGCAATTTAAAAAATAATAGTCCTTTAATGCTAAAATTAAACAAGTTTCAGCAACAAAAAGAAAGCTAAATCTCCATATTCTGTTTCTATAGCAATATACTTGAATTTATTTCTTCACTACTGTCAGAAACATGGCCTTCAATGTTATTTTTGGTACTAATTTTATTGAAATATGATCAGAGAGGTTGGAACTTATCTAGTTTTTTTTTAAGTATCATAAAATCTTCAACCCCTACACTAAGACCATTAGAGTATAACATTTCACTTCCTGTTTTTATATCAGATTTTGCCTCTAAAATATTCAAGAAATTATTCAAACTGATATAATATGTTTAACTTGACTCTAATAGATCCCTCACCAGCTGTGGGTCATCTGTCAAGTTATGGTTTTGTTAATATACAGAAGGATAAATATAACTCCATCAATAAAAGTTTTATATCTTTCTTGGTCCATTAGGAATTTTTTACTTTTAGTACCTAATGGTTATGTGAAAGTCAATTTTCTTTTCCTGGTTTTATAGTGAGGATCTTTATGTGTCTGTATTTCTTTTCAAAACTAATTTTGATTTCTATTTACAACACAAAATGAGCAAGATCAGTTTTGTTACTAGAACTTTTTGAATGGCAGTAACAATTGACCCACTGGAGTTAAAAGAGTATATATGACCCAAGCCTCCTGATCAGATTTTGTGTTAAAGAGTTTTAAGAACCTATTCCTTAGATCATTAGCCAATGGATACACACCATCTGGGGTATGGGATAAGGGACAATGAGAAGGTATAATGCAGGAGTGGTAGGTAGCTTGAGAAAAAGGCTAGAAGTTAGAAGGCAAGGTAGATAAATAAATACAAGGGTAATCACTGATGGACTGTTGTAGGCTCATATTTGACACAAAACCTTGCATTTCTTGGATGTAGGATGATTATAACTGTTTCTCATCTCTCACTGCTATTCTTTCAGACATGAATAGCTTTGGGGATAACAAATGATTACTACCTTCTGAACACAACAGATAGTTATCCTAAACTGGATTAGATGATCAATGAATCTCAACATTTTCTTACATTTCTTAAAAAAAAAAGTCAAGTTCACATTCGTAAGGATAGAATGCATGGCAATATGCCTTTTACTTTGTAAGTAATATGATGACAATGGGCTTGGTTAGATATTTAATTGTAGCTATATTTTTTAAAAACAAGGAAGATCTTGAGTCAACTACATTCTAAAAATAAGTTATATGAAACTTGGTTTTTCTAAGTACAAAATAAGCAAAAACACATGGAGGCCATATTTACAAGATACAGATTTTCAGTGGTTATTCAAGTGTGTGTTATTTCTTGACATCAGTGCAGACTCATGCATTGATCACTGAACTGACATCACTCCAATGAAAATCTTCAGTGGAAAAATGATTTTTGAATTGAAACTCTAAAGCTATTTACAAGAGAAAAGTGAAGACCAGGAAAGTTAGACACCCTAAATATGGTCATGAAGGGGTGCAGGCCTGTACCATGAAAAGCATATTCTCCTCTTGACTTGTGTAATAAAACATTGACAGAGTCTCAAAGTCTCCTGGAATCCTTCATCTAAGGATCAGGCCTCTTTTTCAGTGGCATGTAAAATTTGATCTATGTTTATCAATCTGAGTTACTACTAGGGAGAAAAACCAACTGTAACAGAGACCTAAATGAAAGTCCCTGAACTGAATTAATTTTTCTTTTCTAGATTTCATTCATTGTTTTCCCATTACCATAATTTGTTTTCTATAAAGCCTTCCTTCATATTTTTAAAATATATGATTGATTTAGTTTGTTTAAGTAAAGTTAGTTTGTTTATAAACATGTCTTCAAGGTGGTGGTAAGGTGAAGAAGCAAATACATGTTCTATCAATCCATAAGTTGCCATTAGGTGGCCATGACATCCAGCTACTGCGGAATTGAAACAGTGACCTGGAGTGAAGAGCTTGTGTATTATCCAGGAAGCCTTCATTAATGTCACTCTTGTTACTTTTGGAAAGAAACATGCTCAAATTTGATTGTGATTTGCTTTTAGTGAGGTATAATGAATGGACTATACTGTTTTTAAGTGATCCACTACTCACATTGTCTACTCCATATTCAAAAGAATAAACATTCCTTTTGTAATGAAAAGTAGTTAATAAAGAGGCTCCCAACTGGTTTGAATTCTGATAAGTGACTCTAAGTACTTATCTCAAATGGAATATCTACATCAACTCTGCCCTCTCAAGGCCAGGAAATACCTTGGAAGAGAGAATGTAAAAATTGTAGGAGTTAGAGTCAGGAGGGGCACTAAGAAATGCTATCTTCTGGATATGACATGTTCATAGCATCCATGAACTGATAGTAATTGTGTTTATCTTCATAAGACCTGCAATAATTTGCCAGTCAAAGTCATAACATGGATGTAGAAGCTCAAAAGTCTATACAGCTAAGTAGTTATTGGTATTGTTTAAATCTGCTGGAGAAGGGGAAAGGACAAGATCTCCTGAGCAAATTGGGAGCATGGGGTGAGGGGAGAGGGAGCTAGGAGAATGAGAAGGGGAGAAGAGGAGGGGTGAGGAAGCCAGGATGGGACAGAGAGGTTGAGTTGGTGGAAGAACAGAAGAGTACAAGATAAGAGATAATATAATAGAGGGAGACATTATAGGTTTAAAGAGAAATCAGGCACTAGGGAAATGTCTGGAGAGCTACAAAGATGACACCAACTAACAGTCTAAGTAACAGAAAGAGGCTACTTTAAATGCCCTCCCCTAATAATGAGATAGAAGACTAACTTATATGCCATCCTATAGCCTTCATCCTGCAGCTGGTGGAAGTGGAAGCTGACACCCACAGCTAAACCTTGAACTGTACTGAAATCCAGTTGCAGAGGAGGAGGACTGATGAGCGAAGGAGTCCATACCAGGCTGGTGAAACCCACAGAAACAGCTGACCTGAGCTGTTGTTCCCCGGGAAACAGTATGGGACAAATCCAGACCCCCGAATATGGGTGTCAGTGAGAAGACCTTTGAAATCTATGGGGCCTCTTTTAGTGGATCAGTACTTATCGCTAGCATAGGAATGGAATTTGGGAGCCCATCCCACATGGAGGGATACTTCCTGAACCTAGACACAAGGGGTTTGGCCTAGGCCCTAGCCCAAAGAATATGACAGACTTTGAAGACCCATGAAAGGTCTCACACCCCTGGGGAGCAGAAAGGGTATGGAATAGGTAGGGTGTTAGTTGGGGGGCAGAGGAGGGGGAGGGACCTGGGATTGACATGTAACATAATTGTCTTTCTAATAAAAATAAAAAATAGGTTTTGTCATGGAATTTCTTGTTTTCTCCATCTATAGTGATTGAAGGCTTTCCTGGCTATAGTAGTCTGCGATGGCATCCATGGTCTCTCAATTTTGGTAGAATATCTGTCCAGTACCTTCTGGTTTTCTGGGTTTCCATGGAGAAGTGAGCTGTAATTCTGATAGGTTTGTGTTTATATGTTACTTGACATTTTCCTTAGCTGCTCTTCATATTCTTTCTTTATTCTGTATGTTTGGAGCTTTGTTTATTATGGGGCAAGGGGACTTTTTTGTGGTCCATTCTGTTTGGTGTTCTGTAGACTTCTTGTACTTTCATTGGCATGTCTTATTTCAGGTTGGGGAAGTTTTCTTCTATGACTTTGTTGAATATGTTTTCTGCACCTTTGAGGTGGGTTTCTTTTCCTTCTTCTATACCTATTATTCTTAAGTTTGGTCTTTTCATGGTGTCCCATATTTCCTGGATATGTTGTGTTAGGGATTTGTTGGACTTAAGATTTTCTTTGGTTGATGAGTCTATTTCTCCTAGTGTATCTTCAACGCCTGAGATTCTCTCTTCCATCTCTTATATTCTGTTGGTTATGTTTGCATCTGTAGTTCCTGATTATAGTGGGAAATTACCAATACGGAGTCAGGTAGAAATATAAGGGTATTTAATAGGGAAAAACATTACTTACAGAGCGACCTAGCCAGCCGGCATGGAAGCAGTCTGTACGCAAGCCCCAGAAGAGAAACCGAAAGCGAAAACGCAGTATCACTCTACTTCACCCTGACCACGCCCTCGCAAGCATGGTTAGGCACACCTATAGCCAGACCCTAAGTAGGCGTGGCTACAGCTTCCCCTACAATTCCCCTTTTAGTCTAAAAGAGGATTAAAACTTAACAGTATAAAGTATCCAAAATTAACAATCATAAAGGTAAAATATAAGATACAACACTCTGCTTATGTCACATTCTAACTATTTTAACTAAACCCTAAAGTCATCTGAAAGAGGTGTCCAAGCCTGAACACCTCCTTCCAATCCCAACCATAAACAATAGGAAGCTATCCCTAACTAGGTATATACACTATCCTAAGTGACAACAATGGGGAAAGGGGGCGTAGCATTCTCTAAGTTACTTCCTGCTGAAATGGGATGATGATAGTCATGTGGGGGTCCTGTAGGAAGAAAATATTAGTGTAGTAAAAATCTTGAATGGATTGTATCCAGTCCATGTTAGATGGGACTCTCTTGATAGAAGATCTTGCTTGAAATCCTCAACTTGATTGAAGTCAGTATCCAAAACTTTGGCCGGAGTGTCAGTTGAAATGGAGCAAGTTGGATCCAGTGCAGTCAGGAGGTGTGGCCCATTTTCTTTCCAGCATGTCCAGGGATTGCTGACAGGCAGGTCTTCATTGGCTGTGTGGGACTCAAACATAAATAGTTAGCAGAGAAATGTTTGCTTGTGATGTACACATACTGGGAAAGGCAACCATGGGAGAATAACAATTATGAGAGGGTGTACACCTTGAGAGAAAGATCCAAGAAAAGACAAAGACAGTCCCCAAATTCTTTTATTCTGTATTACATCAATTGGCTTCTTGATACAATACAGAAACACTAAAGCTTAGTTAAATAACGTGCTTGGATTTTAGAGGAGGAAAGCCAAATCCACCTCTAAATCCAGCATTGGTTTAATTGAATAGGGACTAGGAAATAAAGAGAAATAGAGTTTTTTGAGAGACAGCTGTAAAGTTTACCATATGGCACGTTCCTTTTGTTTGATGGTTATAGCTACCTTTTCTTCCCAAGTATCTA
Organism: Cricetulus griseus; assembly: GCF_003668045.3. Lineage (NCBI taxonomy): Eukaryota > Metazoa > Chordata > Mammalia > Rodentia > Cricetidae > Cricetulus > Cricetulus griseus. The sequence continues at coordinate 449,253,368 of NC_048595.1, forward strand.
CCCATTCAGTGTACTTTGCCTCCTGGAGATGAGTTTTCCTGTGAAGATGAAAGCAAAACACTTCCCTTTCCTTTGGGATATTTCTATTTAGTTTATAAGATATACCTTAGTAGAATACCTGTCATTTGTCCTCGTCGAGAGGATTTTCCTTTTCCACTCGAATCTTGATCAACTTTGATGGTGTCCAAAGTTTTTCTTCTCCTGTAGAAACCAATGCAAAACCCCGACCACAACATAACACATGTCCTGGTTTTCATTCAGAAGTTAGTACATCTTTGAAGTATACCAGCTGATTGAGTTCAGCAGTTTTGTCCATAGTCCAGTGTCTTTCTGCAGCTATTTGTCCTTTTTCATTGGCATTAATAAAGTTTAGTGTTAATAAAGAATTATGCAACCTATGTTTGGGGGGTTTAGTCTTCCAAACTTGTTTGTTGAGCATATCCTTAAGTGTTCTATTAGATCTCTCAATCACTGATTGTCCTGTAGGATTGTGTGGTATACCAGTAACATGCTTTATGTTATAATATTTGAAAAATTGTTCCAATTTTGTAGAGACATATGCTGGAGCATTGTCAGTTTTTATTTGTGCTGGTATACCCATCACTACCATCACCTCTAGCAGGTGTGTAATAACAGAATCAGCTTTTTCAGAGTTAAGAGCAGTAGCCCATCGGAATGCTGAGAATGTGTCTATAGTATGATGCACATATTTCAAATTTCCAAACTCTGCAAAGTGAAAGACATCCATCTGCCAAACCTCATTTCTCCTAATGCCCTTAGGATTACAACCTGCTGGCAATGGAGTTTGATTATAAAAGGAACAAGTAGGACAGTTTTTCACTATCTCCTTGGCTTGTTGCCAAGTGATAGAGAAGTCCTTTTTCAAACCTTTGCTATTTACATGATGTTTCTTATGAAATTCTGAGGCTTCTAGCACACTTCCAATTAATAAACGATCAATCTCATCATTGCCTTGTGCTAGTGGGCCTGGCAGACCTGTATGGGATCTAATATGTGTAATGTATATAGGATTACTTCTGTTTCTGATAGTTTCCTGTAATTGTAAAAACAGAGAAGTTAATTCTTTATTATCAGGAACAAATTCTGCAGTCACAATACGTAACACGACTCTCTGCATATTGAGAATCAGTAACTATATTAAGAGGTTCTGTAAAATCCATAAGTACCATGAGAATTGTATATAATTCTGCCTTCTGTACAGATGGATATGGACTTTGAACTACTTTACTTACCTCACCTGCTTTATAACCTGCTTTACCTGATTTGTTGGCATCAGTGTAGATGGTAAGAACTCCAGAAATGGGAGTTTGTCTTACAATATGTGGAAGAATCCAGACTGTCTTTTTTATGAATTTAATTCTGTCAGTTTTGGGATAGTTGTTGCTAATTGTTCCCAAAAAGTCAGTAAGAGCTATTTGCCAATATTCATTATCTTTCCATAAGGAAGAAATTTCTTCATTAGTTAAAGGTACTATAATTTCTGCTGGATCTTTTCCAGTCAAGTCAGCTGACAAAGTCTAAATTTACCCTTTAAAATCAAATCAGAAATCTTTTCTATATATTTCTTTAATTTTTTATTCTGTTTATGTGGCAGAAATATCCATTCCAATATAGTGTCTTCCCATTGCATCAGAATTCCAGAAGGGTATTCTCTGGATGGCAAGATAACCAGAATACAGTCTAAGTCAAGGTTTATCCGATCTACATGTGCATCCGATATTCTGTTTTCTACCCATTGTAACTCTTTTTCTGCCTCATCAGATAATATTCTAGGACTGTTTATTTAGGTCCTTATCACCTTTAAGGGCCATTTTTAAATGCTTTAAGTCATGTCCTTCTACACCAATAATTGTCTGTAATTGAGAAATTTCCCCTAATATTTTCTGAAGAGAATTAAGAGTTTGATACCGATCTCTCCTAATTTGTACCTTTTGATGTCTGATTCTTTGTAAGTCTATCTTGTAACCTAAATAGTTAATAGAATCTCCTCTTTGTATCTTTTCTGGGGCAATCTGTAATCCCCAATGAGGCAGAACTTCCTTTACTATTTCAAACATATGTTCCAAAGTTTCCTTATTAGAATCTGATAAAAGAATGTCATCCACATATTAATAAACAAGAGATTGTGAAAATTTCTTATGAATTATTTCCAAAGGTTGCTGTACAAAGTGCTCACACAAAGTAGGACTATTTGGCATTCCTTGTGGCAAAACGCTACACTGATATCTCCTAACTGGCTGTGAATTATTAAGAGTTGGTACAGTAAATGCAAATTTTTCTCTATCATTTTCCTGTAATGGTATTGTGAAGAAACAGTCTTTTAGATCAATGACTATGATAGGCCATCCTTTAGGTATTAAGGAATGTAATGGCATTCCAGGTTGCAGAGAGCCCATTGGTTGAATTACCTTATTTATGGCTCTCAGGTCTATCAGCATTCTCCACTTACCTGACTTCTTTTTGATAACAAATACAGGAGAATTCTAAGGAATGGTAGATTCCTCTATATGTCCAGCATCTAGCTGTTCCTGTACTAACTTTTCTAAAGCCTCTAGCTTCTCAGAGGCCATTGTCCTACCAAAACTGGTTTATCTGTAAGTCACTTCAATGGCAGGGCCTTTGGCTTCTCTGAAGGTCCATCATTTGTACCTAGTTACTGTACAGCATGGATGGTTGGTAAATGTTTTCCATAGTATCTTACCAGATCTTTTCTACTATCTAAATATTGTACATGATTTGTATCTGACACTGGAGGAATATTAATCTGAGTATTCCATTGCTGTAAGAGATCACGACCCCAGAGATTTATAGCTATATCTGCCATGTTTGGTTTCAGTATCCCTTTCTGTCCTTCCGGTACAATGCAGACCACCGAGTTAACACTCTGACGAACTCTTGATAGAGTTCCAATTCCTAAAAATTGTACATTTGCCTCTCTAAGAGGCCATTTCTGAGGCCAAGACTTTTGAGTAATAATAGTTACATCCGCCCCAGTGTCCACTAAGCCAGAAATAACTTTATTATTAATTTTCACTTTCAACTGAGGCCTTTTATCATTAATAGAAGCTTGCCAAAATATGCGTTTCTCATTTTGTCCATTCACACTTGATTCTTCATCACTATTCAAACTACCATCTAGAGCAGTATCATTTTTCACAATAGGCAAAGAACTATCTCTTGTTCCTGTGAGAGACTGTCTCCCACTGAAACTGGGAATGACCCGACCTTTCTCGATGTGGGGACCTTCCTGAGGCCTCCCTCAGGGTTCCGGACCTTAATGGGTTTCCTTGCATGTCTCTGGTCGATCTACATTCATTGGTCCAGTGTCTACCCTTACCACATCTTCTACACAATCCAGAAAGCATTGTTAGAATTCGTTTGTCTACAGTTTCTCTTAGTATGTCCCATTTTACCACAGTTGAAACATCTAGGTTCCTGGTGCCTTCGTGGTCTCCAGGGGAAGGCTTTTCCTACCCAAGGTTCTGGTTTATAGTAGTAGTAACCTCTAGCCTCTTGGTACCTATGTTGACATCTGTAAGGTGCTTCTGCTTTTCAAACCCTTACATCCTCACCCCTAGAACTTTTAATTTCCTGTTGCCTTTTTAAACCTTTTGAAATTTCTTCTCCTACCCAAGCTCCAGTATCTTGTGCATTATAATCAATGTTGGCTGCATACAAAACCCATTCTTCTAGCGGAGCTGATCTGATCTTTAAAGGCAAAAGTATTCTTTTGCATATTGGGTTTGCATTTTCATAAGCTATTTTATATATGATTGATTGTCTTGTTTCTCGATCTGTTACCTGTAATTCTACTGCCCTAGTTAACCTTTGTAAGAAGTCATTGAACTGTTCTGTAGGTCCCTGTTCTATTCTGGTATAAGCTTCTAGGCATTCTCCTGGCTCACGAACCTTATCCCAGGCATTTAATGCTGCTTTCCTGCATAGAGACAGTATATCATCATCATATTCAGCCTGATCCTGTGGGTCAGCATGAATACACTGACCAAGAAGCTTATCTAGAGGGGCTTCAAAACCTTCCTTTATACCCTGACGCTCAAGGAGGTTGGCTTCTTCCCTTACTAATGCCTTCCATTGGATTTGGCATGAATTCTCAAGTACAGCTGCTACCAATCGTTCCCAATCTGTGGGTGTCACCCTGTTAAAGGTTGTCCATGAATGTAATAGCTGTTTTATGCATGGGCTATGGAAACCATATGAGACAAATGATTCTTTAATATTCTTAAGATCCTTCAGCTGTATAAGTTGCCATTCATAAGCCATCTGTCCATGAGGGTGTTTCTTAGAAGCTGGCTTTTCCACCATGGTAGCTGGGTACACTAATGGTGTACGAGTAACAACCTTAGAAGAATAGTCACGATACCTGGGTGGAGTATGTGCCTGGGATTGGAGTGATTCTGCTTCTAAGGCCTCCCAATGATCTTTAAGCCTAGTAATGATATCCTTTTGAAAAGTTTCAATCTCCTTAATCATAAAAGATTCCAAGCATGTTAGTGAATCTGTAAATTGCTTTAACTGCTCATTTACATGTTTTTCTAGGTCTTTAATACGATCATCCTTAGGCAGCATCTGGATGGCATGGAAACTGCCTTCTAGGTATTGGAATATAGATTCAAGGTCATGATTTGCTGATTTTGAGTCCTCAGCAATTGACTGTATGGACCTATGTAATCTGTCAGCCCTGTACTGTAAATTATCTTCCAAACATTCAAATCTAGACTCAAATTTCTGATCTGCTACCTTGGATGCTTCAATAATTGATTGAATGGCATTGTCCAATTCTTCAACCCTATCCTGGGTATCTTGAAACTTTGCATCTAATTTCTGGGTAACATTGCCTATCTGAGTTTCTAGCTGGCTACAGATATTTTTAGCTCATCATGGTCTTCTGATAGCCTAACCTCTAAAGCCTTAGACATGGCATAAATACGCTGCATCTCATCTTACAGCTCTGTCTTTAGAGTATTGGACACAGAGCCAAGCTTATCATCCAATTTCTGTTCCACTTGCTCCACAATTGTGGTCTGACCTAATCTGTTCTCCAAAACCTCACTGCGTAAAGCTGTTATTTCTTGTAAGTAGGTCTTGAGGTTATCCTTATCCCTATTCCCGAGTCCTCTGGCTAGTAATACTATTTGTACCAGCAAGCTAACTGCCATTATGGCATATAGGCCAGTAATTGGCAGATTAGCATCCTCCTCAAACAGTGAATTCACACAATAAGCAAAAATATTACCAATTTTAGCAAATGATAAATATCCTGCCATAATTTTACCTGATTTCTACTCCAGATGCAGTAAATATATTTGAACAGCAGGTAGCACAGGCGTTCAGTTAGTCTGAGGCATTTGGCAGCAGTAGGTCAGCAGTGGAGAGAGGTCACAAATGCGGCTGTGCTTATCTTAGAGAGTATACAGCCTTGCGGCCACCACCACTGAAACAGATGAGGCTTTATAGCAGCAGTGCCCAGGGGAAGCCTCTGCTGAAAGCCAAGACCTACCTCCACTCTAGGCAGCTAGAAACTATCTCCGAGCTGGGTGGATGGTTCTGAGCAGCTCAGCTGCAGCAGGTCGGCTGCTAGCCGGGAATGCCTGTGGAGAGAGGGCGCTTTCTGGGCCTAGGCCGCGGCCTAATGGAACCCACAGCCTGTCCCAAATGGGCGGTAGGTTTCCAATATCCGGATCCTGACATCAGATATAGTGGGAAATTACCAATACAGAGTCAGGTAGAAATACAAGGGTATTTAATAGGGAAAAGCCTTACTTACAGAGCGACCTAGTCAGCCGGCGTGGCAGCAGTCTGTATGCAAGCCCAAAAAAGAAAACGAAAGCGAAAACGCAGTATTGCTCTACTTCACCCTGACCACGCCCTCGCAAGAGTGGTTAGGCACACTTGTAGCCATCCACTAAGTAGGCGTGGCTACAGCTTCCCCTACACCTGATCATTTACTAAGCTATTCTATTTCCAGTATTCCCTCAGTTTGTGTTTGTTTATTGTCTCTATTTCAGTTTTCAGGTATTGAACTGTTTGTATTGTTTCCTTCATCTGTTTGAATGTAGTTTCTTGGCTTTCTTTGATTTGTTTAAGAGATTTGCTGATTTCTTGTATTTTTTGGTTTATTTTTTCTTCCATTTCTTTAATGGATTTTCTCATATCCTCTATGAGGGCTTCTATCATTTTCATGAAGTTGTTTTTAAGGTCATTCTCTTCTGCTTCAACTGTGTTGGGATGTTCAGGTCTTGCTGGTGTGGAGTCCTTAAATTCTAGTGTTGCCATATTGGTTTTTCTGTTGTTGAATGTGTTTTTATATTGTCTTCTTCCTACCCCTTCTTCCGGTGGGTGCAAAAGGAGTCTCTTCCTCTCCTGGTAGGTACAGGACCAATATTCCCTTCCAGTGGGTGCAACCAGGTCCAATACTCTAGATGTCTCTCCTCTCCCTTGTTCTGTGGGCAGAGAAAGGGACTATGGTACTGGCTGGAAGTCTCTGGGTGGTCTCAACAATATTATTATATAAAAGAAAATGCAATTATATTTTATGGTATATTAATCTTCCATTTAATTTTTATTTTCCATCTATTTTAAGATTAGCAAAACAAAATATTTAAATGAGTTTATCTTCTTTATTTCTGTAAGAATCATTGAACTCATTCCACTTCTTAGAAATTACTCTATTTTAAATATTCATCATTTGTTTTTGTTGTTAAATACAGTAAAGACAACCATCTTTCAAAACTGAGTTCCTGAACTGAGTAGAAACTAAAATATAACAGTGTAGAGACATTTAAAAAATTGAATAGCTTTCCTTAGTATAATCTACTGTCTTGCTTATTTATTTTACCCTTCATTTTACTCCATTGCATGGATTACACTTTCAACATTTGTGATATTTTTCACATCACAAACAACTTAATAGCATAAACATCTCCAAAATGGACAATAGTAATATTTTTTAAAACCTAAAATTTAGATAACTGATATGTACACTGTATTTCTATAACTTTTTTGTTTTATATAGCTCTGTATTTTTTGTTTCTTCTGTGAATCATGCACTATGATTTGGTTTTAAAAATAAGCAAAAAGAATTGATGACTACCTTATATGCCATTCTAGAGCCTTCATCCAGTAACTGATGGAAGCAGAAGCAGACACCCACAGCCAAACACTGAGCTGAACTCTGGAATCCAGTTGTAGAGGGGGAGGAATGATTAGCAAAGTAGTCAAGACCAGGCTGGAGAAACCTACAGAAATAGCGGACCTGAACAAGGCGTTGCTCATAGAACCCAGACTGATAGCTAGGAAACCAGCATAGGACTGTTCCAGACCACCGTCATAACCAGGATGTCAGTTTGAAGGTCTGGGAAATCTATGGGGTTTCTGGTAGTGGATCAGAATTTATCCCTAGTACACAAATGGACTTTGGAAGCCCACTCCTCATAGAGGGATACTCTCTCAGGCTAGACACACTGGGGAGGGTCTAGGCCCTACTCCAAATGACATGACACACTTTGAAGTTTTCCCATGGAAGGCCTCACCCTCTCTGGGGAGCAAAAATGGATTGGGATAGGGGGTGGGGGAGGCAGCGAAGGAGGGGAGGGAGAGGCAGCTGGGATTGACACGTAAAGGAAGCTTGTCTCTAATTTAAATTCATTTTAAATTACAATTATAAAAATAAAAATTAAAAAAAGAAGTATAAGTCAAATAAACCCTCCCCCCCAAAAAAAAAGAAAAAAGTAAATTGACATTAAACTTTTGGATTGTTGTTCTCATGGTAAAATTTTGTATTTTGCATATAAACCTGTAGGGAGAGATTTTACTAGGTACCTATGGTGCTCTCTCCCTACATTAACCCACTTCAAAGAAAACTAGGATAATTGTGCAGCATTGTAATCTCTATGCTAGGTAGATACAGGAAGTGTCTCCCATTGTCATTGACCTGTCAAGTTTGCCTGAAATTCCAATTCAGTGAGATACTGTCTCACCATAAAAGTTGTAGGCACTTGAAGAAAAGCACCTGAGGCCTATGCATGTGTCTGTGCATGCAGGCACACACACACACACATACACACACACTTACTGGAATAAGCACAATATTGTATACATGTAAATATACACATCCTAATCATATTTAATGCACTCTCTTTCATACACTCTATCTGTTTCTGTCCCCTTTTCTGTCTAGGCTGAGAGAGTATCCCTCTATGGGGAGTGTGCTCCCAAAGTCCATTTGTACACTAGGGATAAATACTGATCCATTACCAGAGGCCCCATAGACAGTCCAAGCCTAATTAACACCCATATTCAGTTGGCCTCCTTCGGTCCTGCATTTGAGATTTTTTTCCTTGTTCTATTATATTTTTATTAGAAACAAGATAGTTTTACATGTCAATCCCAGTTCCCTCTCCCTCCCCACCACCCCTAGCATCCCACAACTGAAACCCTACCTATCACATATCCCATGTGCTCCTCAGTTAGGGTGAGGCCTTCCATAGTTCCTTTAGCAACCATTTAATGTAATGTAACAAGTATTCATGACATGATGTAGTAAAAAGCATTCACTAGACAAATAATAGCCTACACATTTTTCGTTATAATCTATGATCTACATATTTGTATTTCAGATGAAGTATGTTATCTAGCGGGATAGAAAAGTCACAGCAAAATTCGTATGTTGATATCCAGTGTACTTCAGTATATGAGAAGAAGGATTCGATTCAAAAGTTATCTAGATGGTCTGCCTGTATTCTTACAAAGGAATAATAATGGAAGGGTATGTTATTATCTTATGTATACTCTGAATATTATGGGCAGCACAATAATCTTTTGCATGTGAGCTCCATGGCTTCTTGAGGAGAGGTAGGTTCTATATTCCATTTTCCTATAAATCATCATCCCTTTGATCCTCAACCCCTGAGTTTGCATATTTGTTAGAGTCAGTTTTGCATTTTTCAGGTTAATAACTGTGTGTCAAATCTAAGTGTTAAAAGGGAGGAAAAAACATTCCCATTGATAAATTTGTTGAGTGCAAATAGCAAAAATGATTATCAGCCATACAGATTCAAAATCATTCACTAGCAGAAATAGGAACACACACACACACAAACACACAATCACACACACACACACACACACACTATATATATATATATATATACATATATATATATGTATATATATATATAGCAGTTGTATTAGCTCTTAAGGATGGTAACATATTAAGAAAATAGGGTGATATCTCAAATCAGCATTACAACAATCTGTTCCCCCCATTTGCTTTCCAGCTTTCAGTGTAAATTTTTAACTTTGTTCTTTATCATTTATTGATGATAAATTATTCAACATAACCAAAATTCATGTAATAGAGATTTATTAAAATTTACATTGTTAGTGTATATCATAAAATCTCTTCTTTAGTCTTCAATTTCAGTGTAAAAGTAAGTTATGAAGTAGACAAAGTTTTTTGCTATGTGCCAGAATAAGTAACAAAATAAAATTCAAATATATTTATGCCTTTCGAAGTTGGTTTCTTCAAAACAGAATGGGAAATTTTGAACTTTTTGTCATATTGTTATTGCAGAGTTTCATTTTCCATTTATAACCATCTAGTCCCTATCACAGTCCTATTAGCTTGCAAATGAGTATGCTGTCTTCAGTCACAAATTTAACAGTATATTGGATAGAGGTTTGGAAAACAGAAAAGAATGAAGATGTAAAGTAAATCTGATAGCAATATTCATTGAAACAACACTGGGAAATATAATGCTTGCTTTATTGCAATGTTTGATTCTGGCCAGGGAGATTACATATCAATGTTATGGTATTCACACAAAGTTTTCTGTAATAGTGACAATGTATGCATATGCTGTATCTCTTTAATTTGTACCCCAGATCTACCTCTCCCTGAGAACACTGATTGCATAGATGGTAGTGGACCAGTGTTGTGCTTATGTTTCAAGTTAGACACCTAAAATGATAAGAACCAATATCACATTGGGGCAGCAACATATAAAACTGGTACTGAGATCAGCATTTTTCATGGTATTCCCGATTGAAGGTCTTGTCTTATGTGTTTTTTATTGTCCACTTCTACGAGAATCCATAGTCTTTGACTTGTCCTATGAATCACCCTGTGGGCACAGAAGAATTTACTTTTTTTTTCCCTGGAGCACTAACTAAACTTTCTTAATCTCTTTCCAGAACAAAATGTCCAGTTTCAATGCAAAACTTTATCCTACCAAGGGATTTCACACAGCAAATGTAAATAATGTTCAAGTGCTTCTATGCGTCATATGTAGAATTGAGGCAATACATAATAATTATCATCATTTATAAATGGCATAATGCATAGTATAAGGAGTATTTGCCAAAATCATTCTGTCCTTCACCAAATATTGTAGTTGGGGAAATTAATAGAGTATTAATAACACACACAAAATGTATTTCTTTAGGATGTCTATATACATTGATTTTTATAATCTTATATATTTGATAAAAGTAAAGTAGTAATAATTTCTTACTCTCTTATTCTTCTATTTTTGGTCCAAATGTCCTAAAATTGAACCCAGAGTGTAGCTATTTTCTGCCAACATAGAATTATCCATCTTCTTCACTCTGGGAGCTTACTTAAACAGAATACACTATTTGAGAAATAATAAAACAGAGAGGAGAAATTAAATTTATCTCTCAGGTTTTCTGCATAGCTACAGTATATGGAAAATTGACAAGAATTCCTGGTAGTTGCTGGCAACAATGGACTTTAAACTACATAATTTAACTTTCCATTTTAAACACAACAAATACATAAGAAAGGAACAAAAGCAATTATAGAAAATCCACAGTCACCATAATTAGAAGAAAACATTAAAATTTGAAACTACCTGTGAATAGCAGAATAAAAAAAGGAACAAACATGCAAGCTAAACTATCAAAGAACACCAACAACCCCCTTAAGGTGTCCCATGGGATAGGGAGAGTAAGGGCTAGGATCAGACTCTATGAAATTACCCCTTAACAATAAGAAAATTTAGATGACTCTTCAATGTGTAGAAGTACAGAATATAACAGAGCACCTACAAAGTTTAAGAGAATTTCCAATTACTAAAAAGTAGAGGAGGAAGAACACAATGAACAGTGTTAACAGAAAGAAAAAGGTACCCCTTTAAAAATGGGATGATGAAAGGCAAAATAGCAAGTGAGGAAATTAGGTACTTTCAAGGCTGAAAAATTTTAGGAACCCTAAAATATCTAAAGATTACAATCCTGTTCTCCACACTTTCACTTAGCATGTCAATTCACTATATTGTAATTCTTACAACTGCATTCAAAATACTCAAGAGAATACCTATGGGAGAATTAATTTTAGCACATTTTAGTCCACCATGATGGTGAAAGTGTGGCAAGTAAATAGTTCAGACTATGGTCAAGAAGAAAAAGAGAAGAAAAGAAAGGGACCAGGACAAAATAAATTTCCCAATGCTACACACCCAATGAAAAAAAGGTCTGACTACCCAATTACCAACATCTTTCAAAAGGACAACATATTCTGAATCCTAAAAGAACTCATTGTTATGTTGCTTTGGAGTTGTAATGATTCTATTATAGACACAGTCTGAGGTTTTCTTCAGTGCATATCAGCCCATTCTTTATGCAGTCTTTGTCAGACAAAATCACTATCAATCTTACCCTTAATAAAAATCTAATAAGTAACACAAGCATTATTGGCTCAGTAGTGAAGAGTATTGTCTCTTCTAGCCTGAAGGTCTGATGTTGGACATTGTTGCACACAGCTGTAATCATCTCCCCATGGGGACATGACAAGTGGGTATAGGAGATGCAGACACAAGGAATACTTTTCAAAACATGGTGAAAAAAGGGACTGGACCTTAGAGTTGCTTTCTGAACTCCATCTTGCACTGTGTCATGCCCATGTCCATAGTTACACATACATTTACAAACACATTTGAAAAATGGTACCTCCTAAAACTGAGAAGCTTCTGTAAAGCAAAGGACACACTCAACAAGACAAAATGGTAGTCCACAGAATGGGAAAAGATCTTCACCAACCCCACATCTGACACAGGGTTGATTTCCAAAATATACAATGAACTCAAGAAGCTAGCCACCAAAACACCAAACAATCCAATTACAAAGTGGAGTACAGCAAATAGCAATTTAAGAAATAGTCCAGAGGCTACCTTAAATGCCCTTCTCTGATAATGAGATTGATGTATGCCTTATACACCAACCTACAGCCTTCATCCAGTAGCTGATGGAAATAGAAGCAGACACCCACAGCTAAAAACTGAGCTGAACTCTGGAGTCCAGTTGCAGAGAGGAAGGAGTGATGAGAAAAGGGGTCAAGACCAGGCTGGAGAAACTCACAGAAACAGCTGACCTGAACAAGGTGGAGCTCATAGATCCAGACTGGTAGCTAGGAAACCAGTATAGGACTGATCCAGACCCCCTGAACAAGGATGCCAGTTTGGAGGTCTGGGCAATCTATGGGGCCTCTGGTAGTGGATCAGTATTTAGCCTTGTACATGAACGGACTTTGGGAGAGCACTCCAAATACAGTTATACTATCTCAGTGTAGACACAATGGGGAGGGTCTAGGTCCTGCTCAAATGATATGACAGACTTTGTATATCCCCCATGGAAGGTCTAACCCTCCCTGGGAAGCGGAAAGGGGATGGGATAAGGGGTTGGTGGTGGGCAGGGGAGGAGAGTACAGAAAGGGAACTGGGCTTGACATGTAAAACAAGCTTGTTTCTAAATTAAATGAAAAAAGAAGAAAAAATCTAGTACAAAATTGTATCTGGTACAGAGAGAAAAGTTATTGTCTATTTAAATATGAATTTACTTTTTGCTTGGTGGACTGAATCTAGGGCCTTGTGAATATACTAAGAAAGTCATCTATCACTGAACTATATGTTCAACTACAGGTTTTAGTCATAATTCTTTTCTAAAACAGCACTTTGCTATCAAACAAAGAGTTTATTAAACATTATGTCCTGAAAACTTAGCAGATTTAAAATGGAAATAGACAACAATGTGTTTCTGTTATCAAGGATTCTCTCTGCTGCTCTGAAAAGCTACTAGAACAGGGAATTACTGAAGCCTGACACCATCAACTGAGTTTTAGCCTCTATGGTGGTTTATTTTAGAATGTGAAGAAAATATAAAATTCATTGCTTAAAACTCACTTTACTTGATTTTAATCATGAGTATATATGTGGGGGTATGCATACCTGAATAAAGTTGTCTGCAAAAGGCTGGCAAATTTGATGTCCATATGCTAGAGATGCAACTGCTCAACATCGATGCTGGGAAACTAGGGTCCTCTGAGTCTTAACTTTTAGTCATTTCTCTAGCTGTATCTTTGGTTTCTCTTAATAAAAAAAAACATGGAAACAAGAGTAAGTAAAGAAAAGAAGCATTGATTTGTAACATGAAAAATAAAATAAAAAAGAGACAGATATTGAGATTCAAACTTCCAGTTGAAGATCAGGAAAGCAAAATAGCAGGTCACTAACTCTTACCTCTATTTCAGGCTGAAAGGGCTTCTCCTGCCACCTCTCCTCAGCATAGCTGAAGAATCCTGAGATTGAAAGTCTTCTTATCCTCAGTGTGGCTTGAGAATGAATGCCTGATACTGACTACTGAAGATCCTCCCTGCTCATGTCTTACATACCTCCCTAATGCTGGCATTAAAGGCATTGATCCCAGGCGCTGAGATCATCTTTGTGTGAGCTGTCTCCCTTTAGGACTGGATTGATCTTGTGTAGATCTAGGTGGCCTGGGACTCACAGAGATCATTTTACCTCTTAATTCCAAGTCTAAGATTAAAGGTTTGTACCACCACCCCTATCTTCTGGTTGATGGGATTAAAAGCATGTGCCTTGTTTCTATGGCTTGTGGCTAACTGCTTTCTGAATCCTCAGGCAAGCTTCAATAAATCATAAATAACATATCACCACAATTGACATGATAAGGTAGTTAGTAATTGCTGAAATATTAATGAATGTATACTATTCAAATCCTCAATGATTTCTCTCCTACTGAGCACATTGGTAACATTGCCCTTTATTTTCATGACATCAGAACTTACCTTAGAAACATATATTGTAGTGGGAAATATGTCATTATTTGAACTTGCTTTGAAGATGAATGTGAGAAATCCAGACGATGGATATTTGTGATTCCAGGAATTGTGGGAAGGTTTAAGTTATGATTAAAAGTTCATAGTCATTCTTGGTTGTGTAGGGAGTTGGGGGCCAACCTGGTCTACATCATAGACACAATTTCAGACAAACAAATCAAAGAATTATTATTAGGACCAATGAGCAATACTTTCTAGTGGTAATGAATACAACTATCCTCTCTGCAGCCTGTTTTGCCTAGTTTTTGTTTATGTGTTTGTGCCTTGGCAGGTGTGTTTTCCCTGGCATCTACTTTGCTTTAGTCTAAGAAATTCAGAGTAAAAAATATTAAATATGGATAAGAGTTCATTACAAAATGAACTTTGCAATAATTCACTATAAAAATAGTTCATGTAAATATATGATACTGTTTTGTATAGTATATATTTCAACAAGCTATCTTTAGAAAAGTCTAATTAATGAATTTTTGGTAATCCAACTGTTAACTGCTATTTTTTATTGTTAGTAATTGCAATATGGTCATGATTGACTAGTTTAAGAGTTTTTATATTGAGAACTGGCATTGGAAGTTTGAGTTTTCCATATTTGTTTTTAAAATTATCCAAATTAGTTTTTCTATAGTTAACTAAAGAACTAAAACTGCCATCTGAAATTTGAACCGTCACTGTATATTAAACTGCCAAAGTAATTGTGTTAAGTTGTTCTTTTTTCTTAGTTTTACTAATGTAACATATTTTTAATAACAAGTTCAGTGGTTTAGATAAATCATAATTTGTGTGCCTGTCCACTGTTAAAGCATCCAGCTGTTGATCAAGTGGCCCTGCCAAGTCGAACATGTGTTCTTCTCTCTGGTCCATTGTACCTCCTCCTGTTATCACAATTTCTTAGACCATAGAAGGCAGGAACATATAGGCATAGAAGGAATAAAGATCATTTGAGTGCTAATAAAATCTCCCGCTTTGATTTTTATCTACTTATGTTGCAGTCACACCAACTTGTGACAGAATTGGCATTATTATTAAGTAATGAATAAATATTGGAGTTTCTGTCACATAATTCATCCAAAAGATCAATATTTTTTGTTTCATTAGACTATTAGTCCACTGAGAAATATATTCTGAGATAGATAAAACTTTTTGTTTATTAATTGCATTGGATATCTTTCTTTGCACTATTCACAATGTGTAGTAGTATTTTCATTATGAGCATGTGTAACATGCTAAGCACACTTGGTTCAATGACCAATAGGTAGTTCAAAAATTAATATAAATGAATGAAAGAATACAACCAGTAGCATCTGTGAGCCTATCAATAAAGTAGACTGAATTATATCATTCAAGGACAAGCAGTTATCCTGATAATCTATACAAATTTCCATTTTACTCATAATTCTATTAAAATGCAGACATCTCTTGGCTCTATACTTAAAAATAGAATGTGTTTTAATTACTTCCCATGGACTATTGCAATACCCTCTGGACTTGGTATCAAAATAAGCTCGGTTATACTTACAGGTTTTGAAACCTTCCCACCACTCCTCAGTATTATTTTATGATTTCTGGTTCACTCCTTCAAACTTAAACATTGATGTCAACAAAATTACTTTGACTTGATCCTGCAAATGACAAGTTCTGGCAGACAGGGTTCCCATCAGTGTCATTGATGTATTTTAAAGTAAGAGAAATGTTGACCTACGCTCCCAGGAAAGTTTCTCCACATATCTAGATTTATAGGAAAAAAAAAAAACATGTTTCTAAAATATCTCCTACTTCTGAAAAATGCTAGTACTTTGGGAATTTGAAGTTTAATTGACAAAACAATCATTTAAATATCTCGCTAAGAATGGACTCTGGGATGTGTAAGTTAATATGATGTGCCATCCATGTCTAACTGAATTCTTCACATTTTACACTTTCATATTTACATTTTAATTTGAAATGACAGGAGAAAAAATGAACATTTCCAATATCTATTCAATATTTTGAGGCTTTCAGAAGACAGAAGAACCATTTGAATTTACATGAATCATCTACTTGGTGTACATACTTTTAACATGTATTTTTAACATATATGGAGGGCTTTAGTGTTCTCTGCAAATCTAGAAACAATAGCAAAGCAATACAAAAGTATTTAACTTCATTTATAAATTAGTGTAAGAGTGGTAACACTATCAGAAACAAGCACAAGTTTGGCAGTCGCTCTTCATTTCTTAAGGGACAATTTTCTTCTTCTTGTAAATATTTTATTTTGTTCTGTTGAATCTGAGAGTAGAATCACTTTTGCTGCTTAGTAATTAACAGATAAAATCTGTTATAATATTCCATTATAGATCATTGCCAAATGAAAAGAAAGCACCAGATGGTGCACTTTATGTTAAGTTACAGTGCATATGCACTAAGACTCCATTTTTCCCCTAGGAACATTAAAATTTATTTTACAATAATCCTCTGCACTCTGAGAACTATGGCCAAGGAAGCTGTTTTAACAGCATGAATACATGAAAGTGTGTCATGATTGCATGTTTCATCATCTACCTTAAGAAGTAATATTTGATTCCTTATTTTTCTTCACCTTCTCCTATTCCTCCTCCTCCTTCTTTCTTTCTTTTTTTTGTGGGGGGTTGAGAACAGGGTTCTCTGTGTAGATTTGGAGCCTATCCTGGCACTCTCTCTCTGGAGACCAGGCTGGCCTAGAACTCACAGAGATCCACCTGCCTCTGCCTCCAGAGTTATGAGATTAAAAGCATGCCCCACCAACGCCTGGCTCCTCCTTCTTCTTTCTTCTGTTCCTCTCCACTGTAGTTCTCACTATTGTCACATGAAAACTAACATGAGAAACTAATGATAAATTGTCACAAACCTAATTTCTAATCAATTCACCCTTTGATGTTGCTTTAAGTATCATCCTCACCCATTTCCATTCTAATGTTAAGGCTTGCTTCCTTGATTTATTTAGCTGGCTTCTAAGCATACCATTACTGTTCTTTCTGCCTTTCATGTTGTTGTTCTCCTATATTTAAATGGATGAGACAAAAGAATCTTTATTGACTGATATATTCCATTGGTCATATGAAGTTCATAAAATATGTTAATTATAAATGACTAGAAATAGTTTTTTAGATATTATGAAGTATATGTGACATGTATTGTGTAATTATCATTTTATAGTCATTACATCTCAACTGGAAACAATTGCAATTTAGTTGCAGTGTTTTTCTCAATATTCAGTTTCTTGTCCACTAACATATCCTAAGGTAGTTAGAAATGCAGGTTGAGCTTTACACTACATGTTTACTTCCAAAAAATGAAATCATGATAAGATCTAAAAATTTTAGAAATTCATCCATTGTTCTCTGTGATTACATAGAATTATTAAAATAATTATGAAAGTTAACAGCAGATTTGAACATAATTTTTGAAATAAGTTAAACAAATTATTTCTAGCATGGGAAAACTATCAATCGAAATATTTTTAGTTTCTTTTCAAGACATTTTTTAAAGAACAAGAGAATATATTGCTACTGTTTTATAAGTTCGGGCAAAACAGGTTTGCTACCTCTGAGATTCTGAAATGGGCATTAGACATAAATTTTAAAAGTAATTTTGTATGGATTCACTTTGCCCTATGATTGGCCGTCTTGAGCTCTGAGCCTCCTGAACTTAGTGCTTGAACTTCAAGTGTCATGACATTAGCTTAATTTTTCATAAAGGAAGCAGTGACAACATGGAAAACATTTGGGTTAAGTAAATGTGCTCAGACACTATTTGTAGCTTCAGAGCTTACACACAGTGTGATTATCTAATTTTTTACTAAAAACTGTGGGATGGAGTTTTAGAAAGAAAATTGGAGAGAAAGAGGTTAAACTGGGGTCATATTAGAGAGGAGATGGTATGGAGAGAAGAGTCCATTTTTTTCATAATATGTCCAATTGTTAAAGAACAGATTCAATTAATGGAAAAGTAAAAGTTAAAAATATCAACTAACCATTTCCAAGATAATTGTCCATAAATTTCTTAAGATATCCATTGGTTTATCTAAATTTGGCATTGAGATAGTGAAACTCAGAAGACAGAAACAGAAAGATATAAAGATGAGTGAGAGACTTCCATTCATAATTCTAAGGCTGCTCTTTGATGAAGTGTGTTCAGATTAATAAATCTGTTCATTTTCTTTGGAAACAGTTTCTTAAAACTCCTTTAAGCAAATCTTATGAAATGCCTCTTTTTTATTAGAAAGAAAATTATTTTACATGTCAATCCCAGGTCCCTCTCCCTCCCCTCATCCACTGTCCCCCAACTAACACCCTACCCATACCATACATACCCTTTCTGCTCCCCAGGTAAGGTAAGGCCTTCCATAAGGGATCTTCAAAGTCGATCATATACTTTGGGATAGGGCCTAGGCCAACCCCCTTGTGTCTAGGCTCAGGGAGTATCCCTCCATGTGGGATGGGCTCCTAAAGTCCATTCCTTTGGTCGAAACAAGTACTGATCCACAACAAGAGGCCCCATAGATTTCCAAGGTCTCCTCACACCCACAATCAGGGGGTCTGAATCAGTCTCATGCTGGTTTCCCAGCATCAGTCTGGGGACCAAGAGCTTTCCTTGTTCAGGTCAGCTGTTTCTGTGGGTTTCCCTAGCCTGGCGTGGACCCCTTTGCTCATCAGTCCTCCTTCTCTGCATCTGGATTTCTAGATACCCACACTGCCATGTGTTCACAGAACTGCACAAAGTTGCTAAAAAGTGATGTATATTAATCTCCATTACTGTTTTACCTTTTGTCACAACAGTGGAATTTTTTTAACAAAGTGAACTGAAACAAAAGCTCTTCTTAAAAATCTATTTCACACCAAACAGATACGAATCTGTCACATTAAATGTTAATCTCCATGCTGACTTTCCTACACTATGGGAACATCTTAAAACTCTCTTACTGTTTAGTGAACTATGGCTATTTTAAAGCTATTGTCTGTGGAAGGTTTTAAAATGTGCAGACCTTTATATAACTCCACTTTAAAAAGTAAAATGAAAGAGGAAAGTCTAATACGATGGGATGAATAGAAGTGTCAGAATGGAAATTCACTATTTATTATAAATTACCTTTCTTTTATTGGTTGCAGTCAAGCTGTTGAGGTTGAATAAACAGTTTTCTGAGATTGACTGAGTATGCTTCATTTGTACATAAACATGTTCAAGAACCATAACAGTATTAGAGGTTGAAGAATGTTGTATACATTGAACAAATGCACACATTTTATCTTTAGGTACTATTTATTCAGCACTTGTCATGCATTTCAATGACTGAAAATGGCATCTGCATAGAAAACATGTTTATTGGAATCAACAGAGAATCTAGCCTCCCTTTCTGAAGAGGCCTAGCATATGAAAAGAGTATTTGAAGCATTCACTGCCTTTCAAGTCCGGGTACTGAATAAGTTTACAGTCACTCAAAGTCAGATGTGATAGGGAAAGAAAAGATTGCAAATAAATAACAATTCACTTACTTTGGAGAGGCATTTTAAAAGGCAAACTACTAATTCTTGGTAGTTATAGTGTGCTTCTGGCCACAACAGCCTCAGAGCTCTGCAGAATTATGTGTGGAACAAACAATGTACCCACCTACAGTTCTTTGGCCTCTCCTCTCAAAACTAACAGCCATTGCAGGTTGTGTGATAATTATTATTGCAGAAGCTTCCTATAAATATATACATATGAAAAAATATAAATGAAATCACCAATAATGAGGAAAACAGAGTCACAACTGGATATTTCCCATCCCCACATGTAGCTTTCAGTACAGCAAAGGGGCTATATCAAATTGAGTTGCTGGCCAAAGGGGCCCCATAAAAAACCCCAAGCAATCCAGGTTATTGTTTGGGCTATTGGGTGCTCTCCTCAAAATGATGGTAAGGCCCTATTGCCGAAGACAATACCTAACGAACTCATTGAACATGAGGAATTTGAGCTACTCCCTACCTAAAGCCTTCAACACTACTGACTAGTGTCCATGGCACTGGAATATATCCTGCATGCTGCCAGTGGAGAAAGGCAAACACTAACCCAGTTGCAAAGTCTTCAGTCTTTGATCGTCTACTCCGGGATATGCTGTTGTTATAGACAGACCAAGTGCCCTCTAACTCCATGATAAGGAACTCATTCCTGACACTACTAAGCTGGCCAAGAACCTGAGACCAGATGGAACAGGGAAGTATGGGAAAAGCAAATACTACTCTTCTACTATGGGAATGTAGCAACGAAGTGATTCTGAATGACATTCTCCTATACTATTATATCAGTCTCTTGTTCGGCCATCAGCCGAGAAACTTCCTCCTGCACTTGAATAGGAAAAACAGAGACCCATATGGGGGACAATGTACAGAGAAGAAAGTGAGAGACCTTGAAATACTCAGTTCTAACTATAATATATCTCCATTAAATATCTTTCCTTGCGACTCAGGGAATTCTGCAGAGGCAGAGGCATAAAGAGGACTTCGGGAATCCACTTCACAATGAGGGTTGCTCTCTCAGCCTCGACACATAGGGGATGGTCTAGGTCCTTCTCTAAATGATATAACAGACTTTGAAGATTCCCCAAGGAAGGCCTCACCCTCATTGGGGAGCAGAAAGGGGATGGGATAGGGGGTCGATGGGGGCATGGGAGGAGGTTTGGGAGAAAGAACTGGGATTGACATGTAAAACAATCTTGTTTCTAATTTAAATTTTAAAAAAAGTGTCTGTGGAGACAGAAAACACAAAGAAAACAACACAACAGTACTGATACACATATGAACTCACTGTGGCAGCATTCAGAGAACCTGCATAGATCTGGTCCAGAGGTGGTGGCCAGCACTGAGAGTACAAGTACAAACAAGCTTTCACCCCTAACCCAGAAGCTATCTCCAGTTGATAATCACTGCCAAATGAGAAGTAGTTTTCACAGCAGAGTCTCATTGCAGATACAAGCTCCACCCCCCCCCACACACACAAAATTAAAAACATCATCATCTTTGGCAATTCATTGTCTCTTAATGTTTTATCAGTATTTTTTCCCTTTTTTAACCTTACAGGTCTTTTGCATACATATTGCGGTTTCTGTTTTTTTTTTTTTTTATGGTATTCCAGTGTGTAAAAATGACTGTGTCTCTGTATCTATCTGTGCTTTTTGTGCCTTTTCTTTGGCTCCTTTTCTCCCATTTACTTGTTTTGTCTTATTCTAGTTTGTTTGTGTTTTTTTTATCATTTTATTACTCAGTCGATTATTATTCTTTAGGTACTCCTATAGACAGATTTGTATTGGGAGGGAAGTGGGGAGGATTTCTAAGGAGTTGGGGAGAGGAAACTGTAATGATAATATATTTTGTATGAAAGAAATCTGTTTTTAATAGAAGAAAATATTTTAATCAGAACAGAAAAATACTAATTGATTCCTTAAGATAAATATCTTTTTTGTTTGTTTGTTTGTTTTTTGTTTTTGGAGACAGGGTTTCTCTGTGTGGCTTTGGAGCCTGACCTGGAACTCACTCTGTAAGCCAGGCTGGCTTCGAACTCACATAGATCCACTTGCCTCTGCCTCCTGAGTGCTGAGATTAAAGGTGTGTGCCACCAATGCCCAGCTAAAATAAATATCTTTATATTAACTTTAAAAAGAGAAAGAAATTTTTATTTAATATTTCTGTTTGCTTATTTGTAGATAACCTGGAATTCAATTAGACAGATTATTTTTTAATACTAGACTTTTTGCATTTATTATCTCATTTTGACTTCTTGGATTTATTAAAAAATCTTTATAAAAATATAGATAAAACAGTAAAACAATAATTTATGACATTTTACAAGAATGTGTCTTCAGTAATGGAAAGCTACTTTGTAAACTTCAGAGAATACAAAATTAGTATGCATTTGACTTCTGTAATATTTCAATATCAATTTTTCTGTTCATAATTTGGTAAAATAATATGGAAAAGAGAAAGCACTTTTTTCATTACCAACTTCCCCTTTTGAATATGGCAGCAAAATTACTGAGCACTGTTTTTTTTAAAAAAATATATTTTATCAATTTAGTTTCATAAAGAAAAATTAGTTTACAAACACCCTCTAGCAAGCAAATAGTTTATTAGACTTCTTTGTGTAATTTTCAGAAGAAAATTAAAAATGACCGATGGAACTGAATGCTTATAAATTTTATGCTCAGCTGAGGAAAATAGTGAGTGAAGAAATAACACATAGATAAACCTGATAGCTGTTTTTCTGATGGAAAATTTACATACAGAATTCATAAAAATTTCATAACAGTAAATATTCAAAACACAAGAGTCCAAATCAGTAAATAGTACAATGAAGTAAATGGAATTCTCAAAATACAAAGTCCAAATTACTAATAAATATCAAGAATGAAAGATGTTTGACCTTATTATCCATTAAAGAAATGTGAATAAGACAACCTTGAGACTCCCTCTAATTTAAGTCAGAATGGCCATGACTAACTCGGGGAACAACTGTAAAAGCCATAGATGGTGAAGAACATTAAGGAAACGGCATTTTCTAGACAACAGTGTATATGCACGTATGAACACGCAGAGATCATAGCAGTGTGCACAAGACATACAAAATCCAAGATGGGAATAGAAGTACACAGAAAGCCCTCTCTGAGAAGCTTTGTGCAACTGGAAGTGTTGTGAAAGGGAAATGTCAGTGTCCTGTAATGGCACAACACTGGGTATTCCAATTACACTTCCTGGATGGATCCATGGTCAAGAATGGTTGACCAGCATATAAATAAATAAATAAGTGACACACTAGAAGACAAATGTCACACAATTTCAATTTTATGTATAACTAGAAATGATGAATTTACGGGAACAGAGAGCAGAATTGTGGCTATTAGGCTTCAATGTGGGTCTTTTAACAATGGGGAAACGATTGGTTTAAGGATATAAAACTGCAGTTAGACAAGAGGCATGAACTCTGTGAAGTCTTGAGGTCTACTGAGAGCATGATAAATATGGTTGATAACAATATGCTATATTTTGCTGGGCATTGGTGGCGCACGCCTTTAATCCCAGCCCTCGGGAGGCAGAGGCAGGCGGATCTCTGTAAGTTCGAGGCCAGCCTGGTCTCCAGAGCGAGTGCCAGGATAGGCTCCAAAGCTACAAAG
This sequence comes from Cricetulus griseus, assembly GCF_003668045.3. NCBI lineage: Eukaryota > Metazoa > Chordata > Mammalia > Rodentia > Cricetidae > Cricetulus > Cricetulus griseus. Next base: position 449,276,716 of record NC_048595.1, read on the forward strand.
AGAAACCCTGTCTTGAAAAACCAAAACAAACAAACAAACAAACAAACAAACAAAACCAATATGCTATATTTTAAAATTTGTGAGATAGTATACTTTAAGTGTTCTCAAAACAAAAATGATGAATATGTGTGATATAACATGTTAATGGGTTTAATTTAGCCATGCCATTGTGAACATACTGTACTGTGTATCATAATTGTGCATGACTTTATTTATGAGCTAAATAAATGAATGAAAAAATAAAGAAGGGACTTTGAGAGCCCATCCCCACGTGAAGGGATGCTCTCATCCGGGACACATGGGGGAGGGCCTAGGCCTGGCCCAGATGATGTTGTGGAATTTGGGGCACCCATGTGGAGGGCTCTACCCTCTATGGGGAGTGGAGGGGGGAAGGGAATGGGGGGGACTGGGGGGAAGAGGGAGAAGGGATTGACATGTGAAATTATAATTTGTAAAAATTAAATAAAAAATAAAAAAAGAATGGCTGACCAATGCACATCAGACTCCATGATTTTTGTGTTTTATGTTGGTTTTGTTTGTTGTTTGTTTTGAGAAAGGAGGAACATGAATTTGAGTTAGTGTAGAGGAATTGAATGGGAGTTTGGGAAGGTCAAGTAATACGATGAAAAATATTGTAAGAAGTTCTCAAGGCATAGAAATCACTTAAAAAGAGGATCTATGGAAATAAAATATGACAAGAAATACAGAATTTATTATTGCATTTTTAGAGATTGAGATGTATTACACTAAGTTTTTACCCCGAAGCTGCCCTAGCCCTGTCCCCATGTGGTAGCTTTCTGCCAGCTGAAGGAGTTCTGCCCAAGTCTCTTTCATTCTGCCCCAGCCCTGATGCTACATGGGTGCCCAGAATAACACACAGAGTCTTATATTAGCTTGCAATGCTGCTGGCCAATTGACTAGGATTTCTTATATGCTAGCTCAGTCTTAATTATCATAAATCTATGTACTTCATAAGATTTGTCTTATCGAGGACACCTTCTGCTGGCGTCTTCTTCCTGGAATTACATGGCAGCTCCATAGAGAACAGAAGAGGAGGAGGAAGAGCAAGAGGATGATTTCCTTCTTGTCCCTGCTTATATTCTGAATCTGCCTGCTATGTCACTTCCTGCCTGGATATCTTTACATTTCCCAGAATCCTCCTTGTCTCCTAGTCCCACCAATCTTGCTTTCATAATGGCCAACAATACTTTATTTATCAGCAAATAAGACAAACATATACAAAGAAGGACCTCCCCCATCAGAGACGCATACAAAAGATGGATTCTTGCTAGTTTCTTATATGCTAATTTTGATATATTGATTTCTTGAATCTCATGTTTTCATCTGAAAAAAACAGAGGTTAGTTTCCATCTCTCTTTATCTGTGACATACGTGGGGGCATTGTTTGGAATGATTTAAAAATGTTTGGCTTGTTAATAAAGAAACTAAACAGATAATTATAAATTCTAATGTGGATGAGAGGAGTGAGACAAGGGAACCTCATATTTTGCTAATAGAAATGTAAATATGTCTATCTCTATTTGTCTGTCCTCAAAAATTTAAAATCTATCCATCCTCAAAATTCTGTGTCTACTTCTCCTCAAAAATCCAATCCTAATCTCTGGGGTAGACACTCCAAGAACTTTTAGGTCCAAGTACCACAGAGGCAACCACATCTTCATGTTTATAACTGCTTGTTTCTTAAAAGAAAGCTATAGAATCAGCTGTGGAATCCCCAGAACAGAAGATTGTAATGGAGACGTGGCATATTTAGATGATAGAGGTTTGTTTAGCCACAATAAAGAGTGAAGCTATTATCTGTGGTAAAACAGAATTTTATAATGGCACTTGGACATTATTCTATTGTCTGAATTCTCCCAAGTGGGAAATAAATTTAATTAGAAACAATGATATTTCAATTTTTCAGATTTTCCTCTTTCTGTGTCACTTTTGAAAATGGAATTGTTATTTTTATATACTATTAATATTTTAGTATCCATTTCGATAAATGATCAATGCTTTGTTAGATCAAATATTTTCGTGGCATCGTTTCCTGGCTTTGACCCCAGAAACCTGACTTGTTTTGATAAGGGACTAAAGAAAGGACAAAATACAGACATCAGGTCTAGCGAAGCTGAGGTCCTGTGGACTCAGCATTTGGATGGAGAAACCGACAGCACTTTGGAAATTCATCACGATTGTTATATACACTTGAACATGGAAGTAGGGTTATTGCATACAGATGAACAAGGAAACAGGTTTACCTAATCTCATCAGGAGCAATTTCTGATGGGAACATACTGGGGAAGAAAGTGTCTGTGTGTGTTTTCTGAACAAACTGTCAGCATTTGTACTCAGGCCAGACAGAACTGTGTGCCTTCCCAGGTGCAAGCTTTCTTACTTCTATGGGACTCAAGGTTGGTCCTTGACATGGCATGCCTGTGTCAAAAATAGACATTCACTTAGGACTTTGCTTGCACCCTACAAATTATTACATGTTAACTATATAAAATGGCACACTTCATTTTTCATAATTATAAAGAATATGCTTTGGTTATATTGGCCCTTCTATTCTTCTGGCATCTTTCACCTCTCAAAAATTTCCATATTACTCTTGATTTCAGTTTAGCAGTCATGAATGTTATATATATATATATATATATATATATATATATATATATATATATATGTTACATGTGTGTGTGTATGTGTGTGTGCGTGCTTGCTTGGGCGCCCACATATATCCTCTAACTTGAAATATATATATATATATATATATATATATATATATATATATATCACCCAACTTAAGCATGTGCATAGCACCTTATAAATATTGGGTTTATTTTGGCCTTACCTGGTAATTTCAATTTTCAAACATTTTTTTCTTAAAATGGAAATACTTTGTTTTCCATTGTGAATAAATAAAACTCCATAGTGTGTATACACCTTTGCTACCCAAATGAGGGCCATCAAGACTGATGATGTAGCATGGTAAATATCCTACAGTAAACAGCTGGACATGGATCATTTGTATGCATACTTTGGCTCACATATAGTTTAAGAATTTTTCATGGTATCCTAATACAAAATGGCTTGTTATGAGTTTTTAATATGCTTATTTAGGCTTAATTTTTCTGTGATTTTCATATCATTGACACTTTGGACATTAAGAACAAATTTTTAATTCATGAATAATGTTAGTTATTTGTTGTGAATTTGAATAGGCTGTGCTCTGGATGTTTTCACTGGTTTTCTATTTATGAATAAGATTTCTGATATTCCTGTATTCTGACACATTTCTTTTTCTTTTCTTTTTTTTTTTTTGATTTTTTTGAGACAATGTTTCTCTGTGTAGCTTTGGAGCCTATCCTGCTACTCACTCTGTAGAACAGGCTGGCCGCGAACTCACAGAGATCTGCCTGCCTCTGCCTCCCGAGTGCTGGGATTAAAGGCGTGTGCCCCCAAAGCCTGGCCAACACATTTATCTTTCTTGATTGACATTTTCACATGTTCTAAAATTATGTCATTTGTTTATTCCTCTCACAATGCATTGAACACTGTATTTTTAAGATATTACTAGGATATTTTTCATTCTTGATCAGTTGCATCTTTCTTTTAAAAATTTAGATAACAGAATCTCATAATGGTTCTAACAACATTTGATTTTTAACTATTTTACAAAATTCCATGTTTTTTCTCCATTTTCCATAAGATTATTTATATCCAGAGAAAAAAGCTCCACATTGTATTTGGTACTGATGTATTACTCTAAATGATTTCAAATTTATCTTCCTTTAATTGTCATATAATTGTTCTCAAAGTTTTCTTCTTAATTTCTTTGTTGTGCTGTGTCTTGCACATGGAAAATAAAAATTCAGCATCTGAGATAATTTGCAAATCCTTAGTGTTTTGAGACAGTTTCTCACTATGTGTCTCAGGCTGATCTTATGCTCATGGTAGCCCAAGGAGGCTCTGACTGCACAATTCTCCTACCTCTGCACACCTGAGTTAGACTTACAGGTGTGACTGATTATGCTCAGCTTGAAAGTTACTTTTCCTTGATTCAGATTCTCAACTGGCTTTTGTTGGATGGAGCTGTCTGATTGGGAGCTATTCTCCTCTGTCCTTTGCCAAATCATTTCCTACATCCTTTGTCCTTTTTCTTTTTCTTTCTGGTGAAATTCAATGTTCAGTCATTTTGGTGGCTTTTAGAAAAGCATAGTTGACTATTTGTAATACTTTCTTATCTGTCGACATTCTATTATTTTACTTAGAAGTATATAACAGATTTTTTTGTGGATGATTCTTGGAGTTTTACAAAAGAATAGCTTGATATTCTAAAACTTGCCAATTTTCCTTTGATGGAAAATATTACTTCTGCTTTACTGTATTTTTCTTAATTGTGATGAAACTCTTGTTGGTTTACAGTGTTTCTTGTCTCTATTATATTGCTTCCTCTAATTTGAATTTCTGTGTTTTAGTTTTATTATCCTTTTCCTTTAACAATAGAATTACATTTTCCCTCTTTCCTTTGCTTCCTCCAAATCCTCTGCTATATTTCCCTTGCTCTCCTTAAAATTCATGGCATATTTTCTCATTGTTGTTACACTTACACACAAACACATATACACATATATTCTTTGATACATAAACACCACATGCTCAATCTGTAGAATATTGCATATATGTATGTTTCAGGTTTTCCCATCTGTCTTTGGATAACCAATGTTGTACTTTTTTTCTGGGAAAGACCATTTCTCCCCCTCTCATGATCGCTTAGTTGTCTGGAGTTCTTTGTGTAAGGCCAAAGCCTCTTGGGCTCTTCCCTATCCACTAGAGCAATGTCTACTGTTGTCATTGATGAACTAATGTCTAGGCAGTCTTATTAGTGAGATTTGATGGATATAAACTCTGAAATTAATAGCAGGCACAATCTCAGAGAAAACTCAGTGATCCTTTGGATCTTATAATATTTTATTTTTCTTTTCTTCCACATTGATCCTTGGACTAAGGTACAAGACCTGCATCACAGATGTATCCATTGGGATTGGGTTTGACAATTCTGTGTTTTGATTGGTTGTGGCTTTCAGAAATGGTTTTCTTAAATTGTAAAAAGAAATTCTCATATCTGTGGCTGTAAGAACAAATATTTAGATAGCACTTTAGTAACTTGGCAGTAGAAGGTTATCCTCCAATATACAAGCAATCATTAGCAATGGGTAATTGGTTAGGTGTCTAGTACAGGACATAATCTCTCTCTCCTGTTGAGCAGGTCTTGAGTACACTTAGAACTTATACTTACCGTCGATGTATTGTACTACTGCAATGTTAGGGTTTTGTGGCAAGGTGCTGGTTGTTGCCTTTCATAGGTATCATGTATGGTTAGGACTGTTGGTTGCTTCTTTCCTTTGGAATATTGCAAGTCACCTTGAGGTATGATGAAAGCTATTCCTCAGGGAAGCATCTTTTAGATTATTTCCAGCTAAGGAGCCACTGGTCATTATTTTTCTTGGTCATTCATTAATACTATTGTCTATTCATTTGTGTCACATGTTAGAAAACCTCTACACATTATTTTTATGACTATAATTTTTAGTTCTCAATTATCTTTTTGGTTTGCATTACTCTAGAAAAATTTTAAAATCAATCTTAATTTTTTCTAATCTATTTAGTGTGATAACTGTAATGTCTGTGGCTGGTCTTCATCATCTTTTGGTAATAAAGCTACTAGTGTAATTACTTTATACCTTCTGTTCCTTTTCATTTGAAGTCACATTATTTAAATCTCTGTGTTGAGGATTTTGCTTTTAAAATTCAAGTGTTATTTAAATTTTCCATGCAATGTTGTTATCTTCCTGAAGGCAGCTGAGATTTGAACTAGAAAACACATAGTGCCTTAATTTGAAAAAAAGGTTGTGGTAAATTGAAACTAGATTATGACTTTTCTGAGTAATGTTCTGTTCCTCTTTAACCTTACTTCTGGGATTAAGCACTTTAGCTAAGAACCCAAAGCCTACAGAATTAACATTTATTTGACCAATTACCTTGTACTCAATTTCACATATTCTGTTCAAAATCTCTTCAGATTTAACTTTGCAGCATCTGCTGTTTATAACTAAAATGCCTACTGAAGGGAGCACTACCAAAATTCTACTCATACATGTTTGATACTCAAATGTGTTAGTTCTATAAAACATTCCATTTTAAGTAAAGGACATATATTCTGCAACATCTGGTATCTACTTTGACTTTGTAAACACTAGAAGTGCATTTATAAATAAATACTCATTGAACATTACATAGTTCTGTCAATATTTGCATCGAATATGGTTGCTTATACTCTAATCAATAAAGCCAAATTCTGTTATTATTATCTCTCCTTCCTATGTTATTACTCATACAGGTTCCAAGATGTTTGATAGCTATTGTAATGGTATAGTATACAATGTTTCCAATGGATGTTTATGCAATGTGACAGGAACTTGGAGGTACTGGATATCAGTTGTAGTAGATGGGAAGCTTGTATAATAGCATTGCAGACTTTTCAGAATCACTCTGTGGCTGTGTTAGGTCAATGCTTCCCCTACTTCTCAAATGGCCCTTACCGTTAGCTGCCCATTCCTGCATTCCTTCACTCACCCTACCTCATATTTTTCCATGTACATTTAAACTTCCTTCTCCATTCTCTTCCATAACTATATATGCTATTTCCTCTTCCTTGGAAGAATGTCCCCTGACCCAAGTGATATCTATCTTTGAAAGTAAGATGTTTTACTAAGGTGTTTCTAGATGCAGCACAGGAAAGATCCTGTTATCAAATCCAATCTGTCACTTGATGTCTTTTTATTGGAGAAAGGAGACAATTGACATTAAGGGTTACCAATGAGCAGATTTTGTTTATCCCTGTTATTTTATTGTTGTTGTTGTTGTTGTTGGTGGTGGTGGTGGTGGTGGTGGTGTGTGTGTGTGTGTGTGTGTGTGTGTGTATGTGTGTGTGTGTGTGTAGATCATAATGGAACAATTGCCAGATATGGTGTTTCTAGGCATCTGGGGATGGCCAACCTAACCAATGATGATAGGCTAGAAGGAAGGCTAAAAGTGCCCTCGGGAAGGAACAAAAATTGCTTCACACTAAGGTTCAATGGAGTCTCCAATAAATTTTACTTAAAAATTTGTTGGGAGCCAAATCTCAGGGCTTGGCATGAGACCCTAGGCCCCATTCATGGCTGGCCACATAGTTGTATATTAACATTTACATAGCAGCTTCTTACAACCTCAGCTCAAGAAAAGAAACAACTTGACCCAGTCCTCCACCCACAGGCTTAGTTACCCAGGCAACCCTTCCTGGACCTCTTACTAATAAACTCTTTTCCCTGCCAAACATCCTCTTTGTGGCTTCCTAATATCCTTCCTACACTAACACCTGACTCACAAACAACCCATTCTACCCCTTCCCATATCCTGCTCTGCCACTATATAAGCTAGTCTGTGAAAAAAAATTTGCCACTTGATCAGAATCCTGTCTTGTGGTTGTTCTTTCTGCACTTCTTGTTTCCCATTCCCTATCCCTGACTCTCTTGCCCCTTGATATCCTGTGGGTCGGGACAAAAAATTTAAATATTCAGTTTGATATATATAGTGAATGTGATTGAATTGCTGTTTATACCATATGGATCAAAATCTATAAATAATATGATAAAATTTATAGTTTAGAGTTGTTAATCCTATTTGCTGTCAAATGTCAAGGCATATTTTCTGAGATGTATGAGACAACAAGCAGGGTCTACATCCTTTTACTAAACTTGATAATGGCCAAAAAACTATTTACAAGCTGGTATTGTTGGCAATATCACTGTTGATGCAATGTGTCAGGCTGACCTTAAAAAAATTAATTGGAAGTTACACTACATTAAAGATGTGGGGATTGCTTTAATAAGTATTGTGAAACAGAAAAGCTTCTGTTAGGTCTCTAGCCCTAATGACTCTGTGAGAATCAGTTAATGAGATATAAACCTAGCAGTCACTTCAGAGAATAAAAATAATAAAGACCATGGAAATGAAAACCTTGCTCTCTCCAAGTTCCTTAGTTTTCCAAATAAGCTGTGAAACTGCAGCATTTCTTCAAATGTGTGAAGAATGAACACACATGTTTCCAGGAAATACTTCTTAATTGTGCTAATATATACTTTTCACAGTTATTGTTTTGCTTCACAATTTTGCCCTGAACAGTATTTTAAATCTTGACAGTATTTCCTATGGGTGTTGTGTTCTAAATTGGCTATCATTGTTCCCTGATTATTTGAACTTATCTTTGACATTTCCAATCCAATTTTTTAAGGAACATTGATAGATGAATATATGGCATTTGTGTTTACTTCATTGAAGCTATGACATTAGTGGCTAGCTTGGAAACTGTATACTTGCCACCAACGAAACTTGACTAAGCAAGTTTTATATATGTCTGTGAGTATGTGTGCCTATGTGTGTACATACATACATACATACGGATGTGTACGTTACATACATGTATGTAGCAAAAATAATCAAAGAAATGGAGCTATCAACTTGCTAATGGAGGGTTCAAGGGAAGGGTTTGAGTAGAGTAGCTGGGAGGAGCTAGAGAAAAGTAGGGGTAAAGAATATAATTCTATATCAATTAAGAACATATTATACTTAAAAGCCCTGATATCATTTTAAAGACTTTGATCAACCATTATGCTATTATACCAGTTCAATGATTTCTCAATATAGACTAACTTTTTCTAGGAATTAAACAATGATATTCAAAAATATGGAAATTAAAAAAATGTTTTATTGATTCAGCAGTTTTAAAATGAAACCTGTATGGTTTGTTTTTAATGCACTATGGTGAATATATCCATAAAACAGAAGCATATTGCATGAATAAATTTCCAGGTACAGCTTAAGCAATTTTATGATGCCTAACACCATGGACTGAAAAAAAAAAGGTACACTGAAATATTTTTCTTCTCAATCACAGAGCTTCACCCTAGTTTTATAACATTTTAAGACCCATGTGGGGTGGGGAGAAGCACATTTGAATTCAGTGTTGTCCAAAACATTGTATAAGTGCATAACAGAAGGAATTCTGGTTGGTTAACAGAGCATGCCAGTTCCAGACAACAGAAGCATAGGCATGCCTGTCATTCTGCATGGGTGATGCATGTCTATTTCTTCAGAATAATTTTTAACTTTCAGTTATTTGAGACCAACAGGAACATGATCAGAAGTCATGAGTGTTAGTTAGCTCAAATTGACTGTGTATATACTCAATCTGTCTGATCATTCTGACCTGTAAAAACATTGTTATAAAGTAGAATTTACAGAAAGTGGGATATCATCTGGGACAAAGATAATTAAAACAACAAATTAGCATGCAGAAGTAAGCCAGTATGTTTTGGGCTTCCATTGTATGTCTGTGCATTGGCAGTTGCTGGGGTAATAAATGGCCATCCTATAACCTTATTTGGTTCAGATTAGTGGGCAAAACAGAGAATGAGAATAACAGAAACTGAATCTTCAAGAAAGTCTCCATTTAAGCTATCATAGTGTATTTCTGAGAGCTCAGCATGATTACTGGATGTTTTTGGTATTTAAGGCCGGGCAGACAAAGCAGGCACAAATCTGTGGGAGTGTATGGTGGTGGCTGCTAATACCAAGGCTGGAGGAAGCTGAGTCCCTGGGAACAGCGGTCAGGCTACAACTTTCTAGGTTCATCTGCAACAGCATATTTTTTCCATTAAATTCCATCTCCTACAGTCTCCAGAAGCCCCCAACAGTGCCAGGAGCCAGCCACAAAGGCTTGAAGTGGAGCTTCGAGAGGGTTGCACAGATGTAAATGATAACAAAGAACGTCTATATCATTGTAATTATGTAACAGTACCTTGGCAAAGGCAGTCTGAACAATTAACTTTCTTAAGCAATTCTCAGTTATTTGAATGCATTTCATCTCATGTGACTTCTTTCTCTTTTAATGGCAGAGGTTTCAAAAAAAAATGTCCTTGTGAAATGTATCTTTTCCCATTTATCACCTGAGGGGATGAAGCAAGCCCAAGCATTTCTTTAAGCTTAAGTAAGAATAACTACTTCCCCATCCCAAATACAAAGACTGACAGTCAAGAGGTACAGAGAAGATCAGTAAGTTATGAAAGAAAGAAATAAGACTTTTGTCGTGCATGTGAGTGTGTGTATGGGAGTGGTGGGGTGACGGTTCCAGAGATACTGGCTGATAAAAATTGAAGATGCTACATGTTCAGATTTATTTTCCTTGGAGATGAAACTTTTTAAAGTGACAGACAGGGTTTTGTTTATTTTATTTTCATCACTGTCTTAATATTGCTTAATTGTAGTGACATGGCTCCCTCCCCTGTACTAAGTTTAATTGTGAATACAGGAATAAAGATTGGACTATCTAGGGATAAAGAAGAGGGCCACTGCAAAGATTATTTGAGTTGTCTTTGTCTTGAATAATTTACTACCTTTTTTGTTTTGTTTTACACATAGTAAAGCATAAATAAATTTATTCTAAAACAGTTATTTGGTATAAAGATCATTTCATTTATTTTTTATTTAAAGTCAGTAATGATAAAAGTTAATGTATTAATGAGATGATATGCTTTTTTCACATTAAATCTCTGAATATTTAATACTTTAGTATGGACAAACTTCAATGGATTTTAGTGTCTATATATACATATATACATATATACACACATTCGTACACACACACACACACACACACACACACACACACACACACACACACACGGTTATATAACATGGAGTTATAATGAACCCCCAAGTGCCAGAAACTGTCTAACAAGAACTATAGCCCCAGATATGAGAAAACTTCCTTTGCACTCTTGTTCAGGAGATCAAAAAGTTACCCCAATAAGGTTGTTGCCATTGTCCTTGGTTACCTGCCAGAACTTGAGTAGAAGACCCAATTGTTAAAGACCACATAAGGGTCCTACATAACATTTGAAGAAATTCAGCTATTACTGACCTGAAAACCTCCATCTTTATGACTAGCTCTCATAGTATCTGAATGAGTTATGCAAGCTAGAAATAGAGAAACAAAACCAGTAGTCTTACCCACAGGTATAACCTACAAACTAAAAAGGGAAAAATCTGGCCATTCAGGAGAGCCCCAGTGGTGCAATTGTGATACTTTTATGTTGGTGGTAAATTGCAGCAGATTAATTAGAATTATGGCCCCCTCAATAGGTGAAAATTCATAGCTGCTACTGTAAACCTAGCCAACCACTATGGCTGACAGTGTCATAGATTCTATAATAGACCACTTAGTGTCATTTTCCTAAATCAATACAGTTTGTAACTGCATTCCAAATACTCATTTTTATATCCACAGATAAGTGTAATCTTCACTCCTATCCTAAAAGCTTACTTGCAACAATACAGAGATCTAGAGATTTACAGCTGGACATAAAGTAGAGGATAAGTTATTATGGGTGCCCAAATTCCAATTGAAACAAGTGTTTTATTTTTTCATAACCCACTAATAAGTTTTGTCCATATGTGCATGGGTATAGGGTCAGTTTGAATAGAATCTTCAAACACTACACTGATTTGTATAGTTGAAGAATAAGGTTTATTGATAAGTAAGGGTTATGCATATAATTCAGGGAGGGTATTCTGAATATGTTAACTCATTTAATTTTCTGAACAGTCCAGTGATACAAATAATTGTTATGCAAGCTACCTTATTTCAAAGTTTATGACATTAGCAACAACTGCTTCAAGCAAGATACCTGGCTATGCCTTCGTTCAAGCATAGGAGCGAGTGTTTTCTTCCCAGGATTCCATCTAGGCCTGCTGGTTTATATTGACATCATAAATTCTGGGATGGAAGTAATTTTGAAAGGTCACCTAATCCATTCACCTTGCCTTAAACTTTCCTGACAGATGGGGAACTACCTTAATTCTCTGCCCCTTCAAAGGAAAGTACAGCTTCCTTCTGTCCCTTATTCTTGGATTTAACAACCCCCACTACAGGAAATCTCATTTTTATAGTATAAATCCTACTCAATGTTATTTAAGCTTGTTGCTCTTGCTCAGTTTCTTGAGAACATGTTGTGATGTCTAAATAACTGAATTTTCTATACTTATGATAGATGGTGAAATGTCACTTAAAAGAAACTATAATTCATGTCCTAAGTCTATAAAATTGAAAACATTGACTTTTTAACAGCATAGTTTTCCTTCATGATCATCTTGATACGAAAGTTCTTTTTTTCTAGATGTTTTGTTTTAAATTTTAAGTAATGAACTCAGACAAGGGAGATGTACAGGTCTTAGTTTTGCCTGATATTTCAGGATGCTTTTGTTTAAATCAGATTAAAAATATTATGTAGCTGTCCCATGGTCTTCATCAGTATTGTGAAAACATTGTGGGCATAGTCTTGCTTTTAGTTTTCTTTTTGTGATTTTCTTCCGGTCATTGAATTTCTTTGAATGACTTTATGAGCACTAAGAGGGAATGCTTTTTATTCACCTCATAAAATCATCCAAAGATGTGATTTTTCTCTCACCATTTCCATTGTGAATTTAAATGACATTAAACAATGAAGACTTCTGTAAAGGATTAAATTAAAAATATGGAAACAATGGCTTTCCAGGTAAATGTTCCCCATAGCTCATTTCTGAATGTTTGCTTCCTTATTAATACTGTTTCTCGCATTCAAATTTCCAAAGCATTGCTAGATTTCATCCATGTGATTCCTGATTCCAAATATGATTTATCCTCTTTGTGCTTTTATTTGACAATAGTAGAGATTACCTTCTTAGTTGTTTCAATAGTTTTTAGATTTTTGAAGAGGTCACATTGCAAGATGGCAACTGATATCAATCATGGACTTAATCAAAACTTGGACTGTAGCTGAATAAACTTTCTTCTCTTATGTTAATTTCCCAGATGTCTTTGCCCATTATTTAAATTCTAGTGGAATTCTGATTAGTATCACAATATTTGGAACTATTTGATATCTTATTTTTAAGACACTATAACATTAAAAGTAAAATAATATTTGCCTTATTACCTTAAGTTACTTTGTTTACAGCTACAATATCCACTATGCTAACACTAGAGATTTCTGAGGATTACCACACAAGCCTGAATCTTATTTTTTTGTCCAAAATGAACAATCACTACCTGTGTCTTCATACTGTGACTCCACAGTTCAAACCAACCCCCAATCTGTAAGGCTCAACAACAGTTTTATAAAATATTCAGAGAACAAAATAATAAATAGTGGCAAGTATGAGCTACCACTTGTGTGATAGTAACATATCTCTCATGGGAGTAATACATATTTTTTTTCTAATTTGATTCATGGCCTGCTCCAGAAGATGAAACTCATGCCTGGTACTATTCACTAAACCAGTAACCAGGGGTTACATTATTGGTCATAGGTCCAATAATAGAAGAGTAGGCTCTCCATGATGGCTTATTGTTCAGTTAAGTGAAATTGCCTTCTAAATGCTTATAATCTCACATTATAGTTCATCTCGAAACCATCACCAGATAAGCTTCTTTTTGTGAGAGATGGTGACAGCGTTTAAATTATTAAAAGAATTCTGATTAAGATTCATTGAATGGAATTTTAATATTGCATTCAAATTTAGATCGTGTTGATTAGCAGTGTTTAATTACAGTGAAGGGATAATTAGAAGTAGGGTGAATTTTGAGTATGTGTAGTGTGGGACTTTGAGCCACCAGCTTCATGTTTGCTAAGTGAAAAACACTCTGCCATCAAATCAAAAGCCTGCCATGTCTGACTAGATGAGTGGCATCAAGATGAAAGCCTCAGTGATGGAGATATCTACAGAACAAGGCTACTGAGCCCATTGCCTGTTCAAAGGAGAATAAGCAGCTATACCACAGAGTGAGTGCTGACAGATTGAGTACACTGGGAAAGTACAATGACTGAAAGGCCAAAAGTTCGTGTTTGTTTTTATATTTCAGTCCAACCCACTAAACAGAGCAGGTGCTGTATCAGGAGGTGATCGACAAAAGGGAAGATGTGATTATGAGACTTTTTTTTCATTGAGCCAAATGATGCTAATATTATGGTCAACTAATTTCACCTTAACAGAACCCAGTAACTCCTACAGAGAGAAGTAATCCCCACATGATATTCCTACATGAAAAATAGATTACATAAGGCAGAATTTATACAAAAATGAAAAGAAAATTGTAGACTTTCTTCTATATTTCAAAAATGGTAGCTTTCTAATTTGCTCATGAAAGAACCTCTAAAAACAGAAGGAAATATTAAACTGAGAGCAGAGATAATTTTCTGTTTTTTGTTTGTTTGTTTGTTTGTTTTTTGAGACAGGGTTTCTCTGTGTAGCTCTGGAGCCTATCCTGGCACTGGCTCTGGAGACCAGGCTGGCCTCGAACTCACAGAGATCCGAATGCCTCTGCCTCCTGAGTGCTGGGATTAAAGGTGTGCACCACCAATGCCCAGCATTTTCTAATTTCATCTGTAGCTCGAATGCTTCATTTGGGAGGATGGGGAGGGTTTTTCTTTGGAGCTGACTGAGTTTGTGATTTATAGAGGAAAATTATTCTGGGATTTGCTTTATTCTGAAGAAAATAACATAGAATTTGCATCTGTGTGTGAGTTTGATATGAAAGATAGAGATTACCTTATAGCTGGCTGTTGTGAGTTTTAATCAAACCCACAATAAATCTGTGTAACAGCAATTAAGTTTCATAACTAAATCAAATTCAAATTTTCTTGGAAATTCATTCTTTCAATATCCCATATCCATAATTTGTCTTATGTGGATATTTACACTAAGCACATATTTCTGTTTCCATGAATACAGAAAAATATAAAACAAGTAAAATGCCTTCCATGGGATGTAAATCAATATTTTGGCAAAAATATAATGTTAGCTTTTCTCCATTCTTATCCAAACCTCAGTCTAATAGCTCTTGAGCCTTTCCAACTTCAGATAATTCCTCTATAACAAACCTACTTTTGAAACCAAACATATGTCTGGTTTTGATTTGTTAACCCTGAATATGAACAGAACACATCCTACTTACCACTGCTAGGGCTTTAACCACAAGTATGCTTTCTCTAGTCTGTGAGCCTGAAATATAAAACAGACCCTTTTCCTAAAGGAGGAAATGCAGCACGGAATAAAAATAAGGCACCATGGCTTGGATCTATCAACTATGAATGAGAAGGTCACATTGCCCCTGAAGGATGACTCAAATCAATGCTTTTCCCCTGATTCTTTTTTATTCTTTTCTTAAGTATGAAATATAGTTTGTTTGTGATGGACATTTAAATATTGTGCCTATTAATTACTATTCTCAAATTGTATTGAAAAACTGAATCTATTCTGCAAATGAACGAAAATGAAAAACAGTATTTTGCTTCTTTTAAAACAAGTCCTTCCCTACATTATCTCTGTGCATACTAATATGGAAGACATTAATACATACTGTCAAAATGAACCTGCAACTATCAATACACCTGACCTTATACATCTAATTAAATCTAGAATCTCCTAACCACCATAGCATGTACCAAAAGAATGTTTGTTTTATAAGTTTATTGAGTCATAATTTTGTTGTATAGGTAAAATTGTAACTCATGTCTGTCCATACTAAATACCCATATGATTGCTAGGTATATGCTATTCTACGACTATGGAAATTCCATCAGTAAAGCATATGACCTTCTGATGGAGAGCATACAACAGACTCCCAAGAAATATGTAGCCTACGTAATACTGCATATGTTAGTTAATTCTTTGGGTATAAGTCTATGGAAAGCCCCATATCTAGGTTTGTTTTAACAATCTCTTAGCTTTTAGACAAATACTAATTCATTCATGTAATATTGTTTGTGTAGTTATTACCTCATATAAAATAAATTTATTTTAAGAAAATTTATGGATTTTTGATTGAGGAACTTAGTCAGAACATATGGATAGATTGGTTGCTTTCCCAAAGTAGCCATTTAGTATCATCTAGGTTATACAGGATCTACTTGGAGAATAGAGTCATGCTAGACATGTGAAATGTAGTGTCTTATTTAAAGGAGAAAAAAAACTATGATTTTCTATAATGAATACATTTAATCTTGAAGTTCTCTCTACTAAAAAATCACAAAAGAGGGAAAATGATATATCCCTAATATGACATGAATTCTTTTAGAAGTTTTGTGATGTAAAAATAAGTGGATGGAGTAGATTGCCAATTTTTGATCAAATTGTGACATAGCCATTTTTGCTTTGTTATATTTTGAGTATTATTTTTCTCTGCTAGAGATGAAGAACAAGCCCTTGTGAATGAAAGACAGACATTACCCCTCGGCTACCTCACCAAATCTATACTTTGCAACTCTGTACCAGTGAGTCATAGCTAACCGAAAATTTTTATTTTTTGCTCCTCTCTATAAAGACATAATCGTTACCTTTACATAAGCCTTGATAGTGCTATTTCTTCTGTTACTTTATTAAGGTGTCCACTTTTCAGACCTACACATCTTCTCAGCAAGAGTTAAAGAGGTCAACAGCATTACTTACTTGGATTCCCCATCAGCAGCTGATCAGTGTTATTTCTCTGAAGCACGGAGGCCGGTTTGCTTGATTGGCAAAGGGGGGCTTTCTCACCATGTTCGTGCAAGCTGTTAGCTTTGTTTGTCCATTTTACAGGATTAAGCTCCATTATGAGGATTTTCAGGTCACCCACAGTTAAATGTTATTCTAGCTGATGGGCACTTTGATCAGCTCAACTCATGAAATTTCTTTGAAGATTGCTTGTTCCCTTTCAAAAGATTTCTCAGGAAAAAATGATTTTAAATTAAGACATCAAAGAAAAAATAATGCATATGGGCCAATTAATACATTCACCAACATGGAGTGTCCCTACTCTTCTCTCTTTCATCCTGACCTATGGAGTTAATTTAGATGGCATGTATTTTTATGTGACTAAGGGGGAAATAAGAGGGATGGAGAAATGTGCTACTTTCAGAATGCTCTTGCACGAGACAAAGACATTATCTTGTTCAATGGAACAAGAAAGCTAGACAAAATATTGCATTCTTGATACTGAAATGTAACAACATTATTCTGCAATTTGTTGAGTGGTGCAGACATGTTTGCCATTAGTTCAGCTGTGAGATGAAAGAATACAGATCATAGAAACAAGCAACATTCTTAGATTATTAGTAAGGCTGTTTGAAGACGAGAAATATCCAAAGATTTGGTACTAAAAAGATTTCGGTGCTTTGTTAAGGATTTATATGATTTGATATTGACATTTTAATATTCTTGTATTTCCATCAGAAACATAAGCATATAACTAACTGAACAAATATTACACTAGATAGACACTAAATTTATATTTTTTGCATTAATCACCACATGTCAAAATAGAATACTCATAAAATGATTTTCGGCCAGTAGAGAGATTCTATTTTTCCCTGCTCTTAAAAAAAGAGATATGTTAATATTATTTATTCCCTTGGAGATAACAATCTTCCAAATTGTAATTAGGTGCATTCCTCATTTCATACTTTTAACATATTATACTTGTTATACACTAAATAGTAGCTCAAGTTATCAGACATCCAGAAGACACTGATAGTCTTTTAGTGAGTTTCAAATACATTCCTACTTAAAACACATTTCTAATGAATTCCACACCTTTGTTTCTGAAAGGCATTTTATGTTTCTGGGTCTCCAGGGTATTTCAAGTCTGGAGATTATAATGCAGCAATTAAAGCAAGGTTTGTGGTAATGCGCTCATTATTTGAACTAAAGTTCTTCTTCCGAAATTGACAGACAATGTTTAATGCAAGACATTTAAGGAACATTTGCTTTGACAAGGGGAAACCACACAGTGGGTCATATTACTTTCAAAGAGATTAAAGACTGTGTAATGTTAGAGACACTCAAAAAACTTCCCTTAATATAAAAAATAAGAAGGGAGACTTACATAGAGCATTCAAAAAAATTTCACTGTTAAGCTAGTGTGTGTGAAAAGAGCTTAACTCCTGGGACTGGCAGCAGGAAGCTATTTTCCAGGCCTTCTACTACCTTTCAATGTCAAATTACAAGGGAGACAAGGGGATAGCAAATATTAAGATGAAATTATTCAGAAGATCTCTATTCATAACTTATTTTTGGTCTGCTTATTATACAGGAAAATACATCACTGTAGAATTAGGCTTCTCATATGGAACTACAAATTAATTATGTAATTCTATGAAGACATTTTCAATACTCCAGTGTTCAATGGATTTAAAGCCACACCTTATTGCCTGTATTAAACAGCCTAAGATTTTCTACTCAGTACTCTCTTCATTTTTCAGTGTCCTATGCCAAACTGTGTGGTGTCTAGCAATAGTTTAGCATATTCCCATAAAGTTTTGATGGACAACCCAGAGCAATGGTCATAACCTGCATTCTTTGGAGTGTCTAGAAAACACCTGATCAAAAATTGGTGGGGCGAATATACAGATTCAATGCAAGCCCCATCAAAATCCCAATAAAATTCTTCACAGAACTTCAAAGAATAATTCTCAACTTTATATGGACAAACAAAAGAGCCAGGATAGCCAAAACAACCCTGTACAATAAAGGAACTTCTGGAGGCATCACCATCCTGACTTCAAGCTCTATTACAAAGCTATAGTCTTGAAAAAAGCTTGGTATTGGCACAAAAATAGATAGGTAGACCAATGGAATAGAGTTGAAAACACTGATATTAAACCACACACCAACAATGACCTGATTTTTGACAAACAATCTAAATTTATACAATGGAATAAAGAGAACATCTTCAACAAATGGTGCTGGCATAACTGGATGCTGGCATGTAGAAGACTGCAGATAGAACCAAGTCTATTACCATGCATAAAACTTAAGTCAAAATGGATTAAAGACCTCAACATAAATCCAGCCCCACGGAACCCATTAGAAGACAAAGTGGGAAGTACCCTTGAATTAATTGGTACAGGGGACTGCTTCCTGAATATCATACCAGTAGCACAATCACTGAGATCAACAATTGATAAATGTGACCTTCTGAAACTGAGAAGCTTCTGTAAGGCAAAGGACAGAGTCAGCACGACAAAATCGCAGCCAACAGACTGGGAAAAGATATTCACCAACCCCACATACAAAAGAGGACTGATCTCCAAAATATACTCAAGAAGCTAGTCTCCAAAACACCAAACAATCCAATTAAAAAGTGGGGTACAGAACTAAGTAGACAATTCTTAATAGAGGAATCTAAAATGACTGAAAGACACTTAAGAAAGTGTTCAACATCCTTAGCCATCAGGGAAATGCAAATTGAAACAACTCTGAGATACCATCTCACTCCTGTCAGAATGGCTAAAATCAAAAACACCAGTGACAGTATGCTGGAGAGGATGTGGAGAAAGGGGAACACTCCTCCACTGCTGGTGTGACTGCCAACATGTACAGCCACTTTGGAAATCAGTATGGAGACTCCTCAAGAAAATGGGAATGGTCTACCACAAGATCCAGCAATTCCACTCCCAGGCATATATGCAAAAGAAGCACATTCCTACAACAAGGACATCTGTTTAACCATGTTCCTAGCAGCACTATTTTGTAATAGTCAAAACCTGGAAGCAGCCTAGATGCCCCTCAACTGAAGAATGGATAGAGAAAATGTGGTACATTTATACAATGGAGTACTACTCAGAAAAAAACAAACAAACAAACAAACAAACAAACAATGGAATCTTGAAATTTGCAGGCAAATCGATGGAACTAGAAGAAACTATTCTGAGCGAGGTAACCCAGTCACAAAAAGACAAACATGGTATGTACTCATTCATATGCAGATTTTAGACATAGTGTAAAGGAATACCATCCTACAATCCACACTGCCAGAGAAGCTAGTAAACAAGGTGGACCTTAGGAGAGACATACATGGTCCCCTGGAGAAGGGGTAAGGGTCAAGATCTCCAGAGCAAATTGGGAGCACGGGAAGAGGGGAGAGGGAGCTAGGAGAATGAGAAGGCAAGAAGAGGAGGTGTTGGCGGCTAGCTCAGTCGGTAGAGCATGAGACTCTTAATCTCAAGGTCGTGGGTTCGAGCCCCATGTTGGGCACCACGTGTCGGATTATAGTCTCTTAATTCAAGAAGACACCAAGGCAAAACACAGGCCACAGCTAGGTTATAGAACCCAGCAAGCGCGGCCAGAACAAAAAGGGCCCGGGTCCCCACATGCAGCCCCTTAAGAAGCTCCCTTACATCACCCCTGCTTTCCTTCACCACGCCCTTATGGGTGAGTCCCGGGTCCACCTGGTACCTGTCCCAAGACTATTGGGCAGGGCTAGGGTGTCTCCCTACAAGGAGGGGTGATGGGGAATGTACTTCTGTACATGTACATGTTTATCTTATTGATTGTTGAATAAAGCACTGTTTGGCCAATGAGGCAACAAGTTAGATGGACTAGGAGTCAAAGAGGATTCTGGGAAATTGAGTAGAAAAGTGGTGATCCAGGCAGGAAATGACATAGCAAGGAGACCCATATTTAAACTAGGACAAACAGGAAGTGGTCCCTTTCCCCCTCTCGCTCTTCCTCCAGATTCTCAATGTGATCCACCAGCAAGGAAGCACGCCAATGGAAGGTGTCTGATAAGTCTTATAAAACATATAGATTTATGATAAATAAGACTAAACTAGCAGATGAGAAATCCTAGTCATTGGCCAAGCAGCATTTGTACATAATGTAAGTCTCTGTGTTATTTTTTTTATCCATATGGCAGGCAGAACTCAGGTGGCTGGCTGAAACTGCCCACGTGGCAGTAGGGCTCAGATGGCTTTTGGTGGAAAGATTTATCGTAACAGAGGGGTGTTGAGGACATGAGGGAGCAGAAAGGTTGAGTCAGGGGAAGAATAGAAGAAAACAAGAAACGAGATACTGTAATAGAATGAGACATTTTAGGCGTACAGAGAAATCAGGCCCTAGGGAATGCCTGGAGATCTACAATGATGACACAATCTAACAATCTAAGCAACCTAAATGCCGGCTACCTTAAATGCCATCCCCTGATAATGAGATTGATGACTAGCTTATATGACACCTGATAGCTCTCATCCAGCAGCTAGTGGAAGTAGAAGCAGACACCCACAACTAATCACTGGATTGAACTGGAATACAGTTACAGAGAAAGAGTGACAAGCAAAGGGGTCCAGACCAGGCTTGTGAAACCCACAGAAACAGCTGACCTGAACATCAGGAAGTTCTTGGTCCCCAGACTGATAGCTGGGATACCAGCATGGGACTGATCCAGACCCCAGGGACATGGGTTTCAATGAGGAAACATCGGAAATCTACTGGACCTCCTGTAGTAGTTCAGTACTTATGCCTAGGTGTGGACCTTGGGAGCCCATTCCACATAGAGGAATGTTCCCTGAGTCAAGACACATGGGGATGGGCCTAGACCCTATCCCAAAAGATATGATAGGCTCTGATGAACCCTCCTATGGAAGGCCTCACCCTCCCTCTGGAGCAGAAAGGCTGTGTGATAGGTAGGGTTTTAGTTGGAAGTGGGTGGTAGGGGAGGATGGGAAGGAGAGGGAACTGGATTGTCATGTAAAACAATCTTGTTTCTAATTCCAATAAAAAATATCCATTGGAAAAAAAATTAGTGGTATGAATCCTGCATATGGCACTAAGGTTTTTATTTGGCGACTGTTTTGAAAGAATATACAAGAAAACCTTTCAAGCATTTTAACTGATAGGAGCATATATTTTTCATATTAAATAACAAGGAATTTTGGTATCTGTCCCAGGAAAATACAGGATATACTGAGAAGAAAAATTTTCTTAGAATAATGTTGAGAGCAAATTCAATCCAGTCAATATAACTTTGAAATGTGAACAGTGTACAGAGAATGTGCTTTTTCCTGACACTCCCACATGATAATGAAGGAAGGAGTGATTGGAAATGTGTCAATATGAAACCGAGATTCCCCAAAGCACACCTGGAGCAATGGTTGTAGGGGGAAATTTGTAGTAGATTAAGAGTGATATGAAAAGTTAATTAAGGATAAAACAGTTACAGCAAGTTTTAAAATATTACAATTTTTCCATGTGAGAAAATTTCTTGGGTATTTAGATCATTTGCTTTCCCAAAGGCATATATTCCAGACATTTCAAAGGATGAGTAAAAGCTACAAGCATCCAGGCTACTCAACTGTTGTCTAGTATATCATTGCTACTGGACAACAGTATGCCAACAGAGCTGAATGCAAAGTCATTCACATGGTAAGCAATTATCTCTAACCATAATATTGTTCTTTCTATGATTCATATCAAAAATGGCATCTCATTATCCCTAAAAATTCTGTAAGATTATTGTTATCAACACTTTACAGAGGAGCCAGAGTCAAGAATGTCTAATTTTCATAAGCAAACTATGTTCCCAAAGGAAAGCAAAAGATTTTACTTCAATAATTTTTAGCTCAATCCATTACAAAAGAAGAGCTGTAGTTTTCCAAACTATTCATAAATACACTCCCTCAATACTTATAATTTTTCTCTGGTGCTATGCTCATAAGCTGAACCTATTTACGTTGTGGCAAAAAATATACAGTGATGGTCTGACCATGAGATCATTGAATATTATTGAAGCCATTGGCTGGAAGGAAGACTTCACATTTGGAGCAGGATATGAACCACTGATTATTTTGGGGATTCAAATTACTTGGATTTCAAGTGTTTTCTAAGTATATTTGATTTGGTTTTCACATTTTTCTTCCCAAACTCTTCATGTTTGTAACACATGATTTCCTTCCAAAAGCTTTAGAAAAGATAATTTTTGAAGACACATCAAGATGTTTAAAATGCACCTAATTCATTAGACTCAAAGTTTCAGTGACATGTACCTTCCCAAGATGCTTTATCTTGCTGTTGTGTACTCTTTTAAGATGAAATCTGCTGACAACTTTGTTCTTTGTTATATAGCTACATTACATGTTGTAATTGTGTTTTCAATAAATCACTTTCATTATCTGAAAACTACCATTCAGAAAATGCAGTAATTGTTTATGAAGTCAATATTTTATGTATATTTGGAGACAATACTAATTACTTAAATTCAAGGAATAAATTTAAATTTGAAGTAATTATAATTATTGCCAATGGATTATACTTACAAATATACTTATTTATCTTGAACAAATTTTGAAGTGATATTAAGAGGTTTACAAAATATCTGGAAACGTCTAATTGAAGTAGACACACAATTGTCTGGGCAGGTAAACTACATGAATATTAGCAGTTCAGATCTTTGCATTAAGTAATGATTTTAAAAATGCCTTTCCAGTTTGTACCTGATTGGTGTGGGTGACAGCACATTAATGCTATCAGTTCAGTATTTATCTAGCTTACTGTAAAAGAATTACAGTGAACTAATATATACTACAAGGGTATATCCTTGTAAAATATATGGAAATTGTGTTATTCAAAAATTAATATGAGTTAACCATAACAGAGTCAGTAGATACCAGACCTTAATATACACAATCAAACATTAATGAAATCATATGAGTCAACTTTAAATTCTGGTGCTCTGGAAAACTAGGAGTAAGTTATGATATTTACTTATTTCCAACTGAAACACAAAGAACACTAACCAAGGAACTTAATCATAAGAGCATAATTTAGCAAGAGTCCCATTTTCTTGAACTTTTAAAAGGGAAAGTGATTCACAGAAATAAAGTAGAATACCTTTATGTTTAGATGAGCATGTGCTGAAATAAAGATTTTCTTCTCCAAATAAAACACAAGAAAATTAAACAAATTAGATTTGATGATGGAAGCATGGACATTCACTTTATTCAGAATCTTCAGAGACAGAAAGCTTTCAGGAGAGAAAGCTAATGAAAGTGGCCAAAGACATTCACTTCCACTATGTCTATTTCCAATGAGGTAAAATAAACATTTTATATAGTTTATACAGGAAACATAAAAATCCAATATATGAGCCTGTGCCATATTTCTTATTTATAATTTTAGAAATTCAAAAACAACACATTGGTTTATAAAATACAAACTTAAGAACTTTATTTTAGTTGCTTTAAAATATATATGCCTATGCTTTTATTCTAAAATGTATATAGTAAGACATGTATCCTAAAGCAACCTAGCACAAACAGTGAATAAATGAAAGAATTACTTGTCCTTAATATGCTCTTTCAGGAGTCAAGACAATGAGGTACTAGGAAAGGATAGGGATATATCAAGGGAAAAGACAATAGAATCCAGGAATATACCCTACAATAAAAGTGCATCTTATTTTTAAGCATATAATTGCAAAGTGATTCACTACTGCTATTCTGGACAATTAACCTGGAGAAATGAAACTTAATTTAACACACCACTTAAACATGAATGCTAAAAAATGTTAACTGCATTCTTTCAAATGTTTTTCATACTTGATTTGTTCATTAATGTTTGTTTACTCATATAAAATATTCTATTTTCTTAAATTTATTCTTAGAGAATAACCATGTGTATATAATATACTATGATCATATTCATCCCTCCTTTCCACCTTTTAACAAGTGCTGAATCTTCAAGTACCTTCCATACTAACTTTACTTTCTCTTTTGCAGTCACTCACTGTTAGTTTGGTTTTTTTTTTTTTTTTAAATATACCACAATGCCCAGTTAGTGTTTCTCGTGTGCAAATATGTATGGAGTTATTTACCAGACCATGGTCTTACCAAATGCAGCTGCAGCTCCCACCAACAAAATGATTATCACTTCCCTAGCAGTCATAAATTGTCAATTTCTGCTCAGCTGGTGATAGAGACTTGTGGCCACCTCTCCTATCCACACTGAAATTTTGGCTGGCTTCTCCAGATCTCATGCAGTGAATCACAGCTGCTGTAACTTTATTAATGCAGTAGTCATGTCATGTCATACCCAGAAGAGAGCATTTCATTACCCCCTCCCCAAATCTTACATACTTTCCTCTTATTACTGCAGCCTTTAGATTGTTGGATCTACGTTCCATTTAAGGCCAAGTGCTCAGAGTAACTTATTCTGAGAACTGGACAAATTTTGAGAGTGTACATTAACTCCTGGTCAGTATAGGAAGAACAGTTGTTCTTTTGAATGTAGATTAGGTGAGGTAAGTAGTGGACCCTATAAAGAAACAATACAGTGCATTAGACCTGACTGGAAACAAATGACCAACAAATTTGGAACATGCTTCTTCTCTTGAGTGGGACAGGAGTGGCATTCATTTAATTCTTCTCTAGAGATGGATACACATAGACTTTCCTCCAGGCTGCCACATAGATCCTAGTTTAATCCAATATTAGTAGAATGTCAGTGCCATCTAGCATCAAGTCAGGGGTCTGAAGAACATGAGGTTTTTTTTTTTCCCTCAACTTACCAGCTCCTTATAAATAGGTGTTCATAAAATATCCTCTGATGAAAACATATAAATATAACTCAGATATTGTAAATTCTCTTGTTTCCAAAATAGTATTGTATATGCAAGTTATTTCAAATACTTATTTTATTGGAAGACTTATACCACAGTATTCATGAGTTTCTGATTACCACAGCTTTGCTAAATTCTCAAAATAGCAACTCAAACACTCCTCTCTATTCTCCAGGTCTTATAAGGAACTTATAAGTTCCTTCCATCTCTTCTCTGATATGTTCCAAGCTTCAAGGAAGAGGAGGAGTTGTTATAGATGTCCCATATAGAGCTTGGAACTCATACTTAACACTGCACTTTGACTGGTCATGAGTCTCTGCATGAATCACCCAGGGGGTATGTAAGTGTTATCTTCAAATGTAGGGTCTTGCCATCAGTTTGTAAAGAAAAACTAACAGCATTGGCATTAGCAGAGATATTTACATGTTTCCATGGAGTTTCTTTGGAACATATCCAAATGAAATGCAACCCATTTCTGGCATTGGATGTTTTGCTTGGTAGCAAAAGATGTCAAATGGGGCATTGTCTCCCTTGCTATTTGAAGAATCCATTTAACATTTTTCTTTTTATTATTATTATTATTATTATTATTATTATTATTATTAATTCAAGTTAGGGAACAGGCTTGTTTCACTTGTAATTCCCCTCTCCTTCTCCCTCCCCTCACCCCCATTCGTTCTCCCCCACCTCCAACCTACCCCCCACCCCATCCACCTACCACTCCCCAGGCAGGGGGGGGGCAACCGGGACTCCACCAAGTCCACCAAATCTTCCTGTACTGGGCCTAGGCCCTTCCCCATGTGTCCAGAGACAGAGTGTATCCCTTCAAGTGGGATGGGCTCTCATAATCCCCCCCACACACCAGGGCAAAATGCCAGTCCACCTCCAGAGGCTCCCAGGAGTGCATGCCCATGGATCCCATTGGCATCCATGATCAGGGGGCTGGATTAGTCCTGTACTGGCCTCCCAAAGAGCGTCTGGGGTCGATATGCTTTCCCTTTTTTTTTTTCAGGCCAACTGTTTCTGTGGGTTTCTCCAACTTGGTACAAACCCCTTCGTTCTTCATTCCTCCCTCTCTTCAACTAGGTTCCCGATTTCAGCTCAGTGTATTTCTGTGGATGTGTGTCTCTGCTTCCATCAGCCACTGGATGAGGACTCTAGGATAGCATAGAGAGTAGTCATCAATCTCATTCTAGGGGAAGGGCTTCTAGGCCATCCTCTCCTCCACTGCCCGGACTGTCAGATCGTGTCATCCTTGTAGGTCTCTGGAGATCTCCCTAGTTCCAGATCTCTTCTCAGACCTATAGTGGCTCCCTCTGATATGGTATCTCTCATCCTGCTCTCTCTCCTCTAGTCTTCCCCCAACTCAATATATCTGCTTCTCCATTTCTTCTCCTCTCCTCTTCTTCTTGTGTTCTTATTGTGGCAGCACCCACTCCCCTACCCTCATGCTCTCGATTAGCTTTGGAGTTCATGCCACTTCCCATTCCTGGGGTCCATTCATCCCTTAGAGTCATTCATGATTTCTAGTTTCTTTGGGGAAGCAGATTATAGGCTAGTAAACTTTTGCTCTATGTCTAAAAATCATATATGAGTGAGTACATACCAAGTTTGTCTTTTTGTGATTGGGTTACCTCACTCAGGATGGTTTCTTCTAGTTCCATCCATTTGCCTGCGAATTTCAAGATTCCATTGCATTTTTCTGCTGAGTAGTACTCATTCTATAAATGTACCACATTTTCTCTTTCCATTCTTCAGTTGAGGGGCATCTAGGTTGCTTCCAGGTTCTGGCTATTACAAACAATGCTGCTATGAACATGGTTGAACATATGTCCTTGTTGTATGGACATGCAGTATTTAGGTATATACCCAAGAGAGGAATGGCTGGATCTTGAGGTAGGTTGATTCCCATTTTTCTGAGCAACCGCCATACTGTTTTCCAGAGTTGTCTTACAAGTTCACACTCCCACCAGCAATGGAGGAGTGTTCCTTCTTCTCCGCATCCTCTCCATCATAGGTTGTCATTGGTATTTTTGATTTTAGCCATTCTGACAGGTGTGAGGTGGTATCTCAGAGTTGTTTTGAGTTGCATTTCTCTGATGGCCAAGGATTTTGAGCACTTTCTTAAGTGTCTTTCAGCCATTTCAGATTCCTCTGTTGAAAAATCTCTGTTTAGTTCTGCACCCCACTTTTTAATTTCATTGTATGGTGTTTTGGTGGCTAGCTTCTTGAGCTCCTTGTATATTTTGGAAATCAGTCCTCTGTCAGATGTGGGGCTGGTGAAGATCTTTTCCCATTCTGTGGGTGGTCGTTTTGTCTTACTGACTGTGTCCTTTGCCTTACAGAAGCTTCTCAGTTTCAGGAGGTCCCATTTATTGATTGCAGACCTCAGTGTCTGTGCTTCTGGTGTGATGTTCAGGAATCGTTCTCCTGTGCCAATTTGTTCAAGGGTTATTCCCACTTTCTCTTCTAGAAGATTCAGTGTGGCTGGGTTTATGGAGAGAATTTTGATCCATTTGCATTTAAGTTTCGTGCATGGTGACAGGTATGGATCAATCTGCAATTTTCTGCATGTTCGAATCCAATTGTGCCAGCACCATTTGTTGAAGATACTATCTTTTTTCCATTGTTTGGATTTAGCACCTTTGTCAAAAATAAGGTGTTTGTAGGTGCGTGGGTTAATAACTGGGTCTTCAATTCGATTCCATTGGTCTATCTGTCTATTCTTGTGCCAATACCAAGCTGTTTTCAGAACTATGGCTCTATAGTAGAGCTTGAAGTCAGGGATGGTGATGCCTCCAGAAGATCTTTTATTGTAAAGAGTTGTTTTGGCTATCCTGGGTTTTTTATTTTTCCATATAAAGTTGAGTATTGTTCTTTCAATGTCTGTGAAAAACTGTGTTGGGATTTTGATGGGGATTGCATTGAATCTGTAGGTTGCTTTTGGTAGGATTGCCATTTTTACTATGTTAATTCTGCCTATCCAAGAGCATGGGAGATCTTTCCACTTTCTGGTATCTTCTTTAATTTCTTTCTTTAGAGTCTCAAAGTTCTTATTGTACAGGTCTTTCACTTTTTTGGTTAGTGTTACCCCAAGATATTTTATGTTGCTTGTGGATATTGTGAAAGGTGATGTTTCCATGATTTCTTTCTCATTGAGTTTATCATCTGTATACAGTAGGGCTACAGATTTTTTTGAGTTAATTTTGTATCCTGCTACCTTGCTGAAGGTGTTTATCAGCTGTAGGAGTTTCCTGGTAGAGTTTTTCGGGTCACTTATGTAGACTATCATGTCATCAGCAAATAGTCAAAGTTTGACTTCGGCCTTTTCAATTTGTATCCCTTTGATCCCCTGTTCTTGTCTTATTGCTCTAGCTAGAACTTCAAGTACAATATTGAAGAGGTATGGAGAGAGTGGACATCCTTGTCTTGTTCCTGATTTTAGAGGAAACACTTCGAGTTTCTCTCCATTTAGTTTGATGTTGGCTATTGGTTTGGTGTATATCGCATTTATCATGTTTAGATATGTTCCTGTTATTCCTGTTCTCTCCAAGATCTTTATCATGAAGGGATGTTGGATTTTGTCAAAGGCTTTTTCAGCATCTAGTGAGATGATCATGTGGTTTTTCTTTTTCAGTTTGTTTATATGGTGGATTACATTTATGGTTTTTCGTATGTTGAACCATCCTTGCATCCCTGAGATGAAGCCTACTTGATCGTGGTGGATGATTTTTTTGATATGTTCTTGGATTCGATTAGCCAATATTTTATTGAGTATTTTAGCATCGATGTTCATGAGGGATATCCGTCTGTAGTTCTCTTTCTTAGTCTTATCTTTGTGTGGCTTGGGTATCAAAGTGATTGTAGCCTCGTAGAAAGAGTTTGGCAATATCCCATCTGCTTCTATTGTGTGGAACAGTTTGAGGAGTACTGGTATCAGCTCTTGTTTGAATTTCTGGTAGAATTCTGCAGTGAAGCCATCTGGTCCTGGGCTTTTTTTGGTTGGGAGGCTTTTGATGACTGTTTCTATTTCATTTGAGGTTATGGGTTGATTTAAACTGCTTATATGATCTTGATTTAATTTTGGTAAGTGATATTTATCCAGGAAACTGTCCATTTCCATTAGATTTTCGAATTTTGTGGAGTACAGATTTTCACAGTATGATCTAAAGATTCTCTGGATTTCCACAGTGTCGGTTGTTAGATCCCCCTTTTCGTTTCTGATTTTGTTAACTAGCGTGCTCTCTCTCTCTGCCTTTTGGTTAGTCTGGCTAGAGGTTTGTCTATCTTGTTGATCTTCTCAAAGAACCAACTCTTTGTTTCATTGATTCTTTCTAATGTTTTCCTAGTTTCTACTTTATTGATTTCAGCTCTCAGGTTGATTATTTCCTGGCATCTACTCCTCCTTGGTGAGTTTGCTTCTTTTTGCTCTAGTGCTTTCAGTTGTTCTGTCAGTTCTCTGATGTGACTTTTCTCTAGTTTCTTCATGTGGGCACTTAGTGCTATGAACTTCCCTCTTAGCACTGCTTTCAGAGTGTCCCATAAGTTTGGGTATGTTGTGTCTGCATTCTCATTAGATTCTAGGAAGTCTTTAATTTGTTTTTTTATTTCTTCCTCAATCCAGGAATGGTGCAATTGGGTGTTATTCATTTTCCAAAAGTTTGCAGGTTTTCTGCCATTTGTATTGTTGCTGAATTCTAGCTTTAATGCATGGTGGTCTGATAAGATACAGGGGGTTATTTCAATTCTTTTGTAACTATGGAGGTTTGCTTTGTTGCCTACTATGTGGTCAATTTTAGAGAAGGTGCCATGTGGTGCTGAGAAAAATCTATATTCTTTTGAGTTTGGATGAAATGCTCTATAGATATCCGTTAACCCCAGTTGGGTCATAACTTCTTTCAGGTCCTTTGTTTCTTTGTTAAGTTTCTGTCTGGTGGTCCTGTCTAGTGGCATAAGGGGAGTGTTGAAGTCTCCTACTATAAGTGTGTGTGGTTTTATGTGTGGTTTGAGCTTTAGTAATGTTTCTTTCACAAATGTGGGTGCCTTCGTATTTGGAGCATAGATGTTCAGGATTGAGATTTCATCTTGATGGACTTTTCCTGTGATGAGTATGAAATGCCCTTCTTCATCTCTTTGGATTGATTTTAGTTTAAAGTCCAATTTGTTATATATTAGGATTGCTACACCGGCTTGTTTCTTGAGGCCATTTGATTGGAAAATCTTTTCCCATCCTTTTACTCTGAGGTTTTGCCTGTCTTTGAAGTTGAGGTGTGTTTCTTGTAAACAGCAGAAGGATGGATTCTGTCTTCGTATCCATTCTGTTAACCTGTATCTTTGTATGGGTAAGTTAAGACCATTGACATTTAGGGATATTAATGTCCATTGTTCGTTGGTTCTTGTTTGTTTTGGATTTATTGTTGGTGGTATCATTGTGTGTGGTTTTTGCCCTCCTGCTTCTTTTTGTGTTTGGCAAAATTAGATTATCTATTGCCTGTGTTTTTGTGCATGTAGTTATGTTCCTTGGGTTGGAGTTTTCCTTCCAGAAATTTCTGTAGTGCTGGATTTGTGGATATGTAGTTATTTAAATCTGTTTTTGTCATGGAATATCTTGTTTTCTCCATCTATAATGATTGAAAGTTTTTCTGGGTACAGTAGTCTGGGTTGACATCCATGCTCCCTTAGTGCTTGTAGGGTATCTATCCAAGACCTTCTGGCTTTCAGAGTTTCCATTGAGAAGTCGGGTGTGATTCTAATTGGTTTGCCTTTATATGTTACTTGGCCTTTTTCCTTTGCAGCTCTTAATATTTTCTCTTTATTCTGTAGATTTGGAGTTTTGATTATTATATTTTGGGGGGACTTCTTTTTGTGGTCCAGTCTGTTTAGTGTCCTATAAGCTTCTTGTACTTTCATAGGCATATCTTTCTGTAGGTTGGGGAAGTTTTCTTCTATGATTTTGTTGAATATGTTTTCTGTACCTTTGAGCAGTGTTTCTTCACCTTCTTCTACACCTATTATTCTTAGGTTTGGTCTTTTCACGGTGTCCCATATTTCCTGGATATTTTGTGTTAGGGATTTGTTGGACTTGAGGTTTTCTTTGGTTGATGAATGTATATCCTCTAGCGAGTCTTCAATAGCTGAGATTCTCTCTTCTGTCTCTTGGATTCTATTAGTTATACTCACGTCTTTAGATCCTGATCGTTTATCCAGTCTTTCCATTTCCAGCATCGCCTCATTCTGTGTTTTCTTTATTGTGTCTAATTCAGCTTTCATGCTTTGAACTGTTTCAAGCGCTTCCTTCACTTGTTTGGTTGTTTTATTTTGGGTTTCTTTAGCTTCTTTAAGAGATTTGTTTATTTCTTGAATTTTTTTGGTTTGTCTTTTCCTCCATTTCGTGTAATTTTTTGCTTGCTTTTTCTTCTATATCTTTAAGGGATTTTCTTGTTTCCTCTTTGAAGGTCTCTATCATCTTGCTGAGATAATTTTTGAGGTCCATCTATTCTTCATGCACTATGTTGTGCTTTTCAGGTCTTGCTGGAGTGGAGTCCCTAGATTCTGGTGGTGTCATATTGGTCTTTCTGTTGTTTTGTGAGTTCTTATTCTGTCTTCTTCCCATATCTTTTTCCAGTGAGTGCAGGTAGGATCTCTCTATCTCCTCTTGTCACACTGTAGTGTGTGTGGGCCAGGAATTCAATGTCCGAAGCTCTGGATGGTCTTGCCTCTCCTCGTAGTCTCCTCACTCTCCACAGAAACGGAAGGAAGAGTGGCCTGTACCCTGATTCAGGCAGCTCCTCCCTGCCTGGGTGTGTCTATTTCAAGCAGGGACAAGCCTGGAGGGATCTGGGTAAATGGCGCTTAGGACAGTTGGGTAAAAGCAGGGGGTCGCTTACCTGGTCTGTGATGAGTCGGCAGCAGCGGAAAGGGAAGGAAGAGTCCCATTTAACATTTTATTTATGTACATATTTTAAGAAGTTTCTAAATAGAAAGTTTTCATATGACTCCTCCGGTGGCCTTTTTGTTAGTTGTTCCTCTTTTTATCCTCCCTTAGCCCCCCCTTCAATCCTTCTTCTCCCTGTCTAAATCTTCCACCCCAGTATTCCCCCAATTTCTGTCCATAACTATATATTTTATTTACTTTCCTTGAAATATCCTCTCCTCATCCCTAGTTTCTTATTCTATCCCTAACCTTTGTGGTTACATGGATTGTAGCATGCCTTTGAGTACATTTCCCTAATTATTTTTGGTCCGAACTAAAGATAATAAACACATGATGACAAAACATGCACAAAATAATACACTGAGTCATTTAATAATTCATTTTAAGGATAATTTGGGTAAATATAAACATAAAATTAAGCTTCACAATGTAAACCTACCCTTAGCCCATTTAAACAGTTACAAGAGAATATTGTTGAGCATACTTTATGTCCTAACTTTCCTTTATGATTCTGAAAACTCATTTATCCTCATAGTGCTGAAAACTTGAGTTTTTCGCACAGTAAGAAATACATTATTTTTGTAGTATAATTATCAAGTAGATAAATTTCATATTTCAGTGTAATACAGGTTTCCATGACTCTTTCAATGTTTTGTTAAAAATGACTTCCTATATAACACAGTATTTTATTTACAAGTTTTTATAAGTCACTGGAAAGAGAATTTTAGTTTTTTCTATTTGTCTTTATTTTAGCCTTTGCTGCAATTCCGACTGACCACCTTGTGCTACGAAAGCAAAACAACATTAACTTGCTTTTCATAATAACAGAAAATTAAGAATAAAGGAATTGTCACATGGTTTATACTTAATATTTGCCAATTAGCAATATACAGAAGTGAAAAGCTAAAATACAATGATGTTCAGCTTTTGACCAAGTATAAACTCCTTATCTTTTTGTACAATGGCAGGATAAATAAAGCTGACTAAATAGTCTATACCACCCCTTTCTCAAGTATTATAGTATATGTACTTTGATCACATATAATAGAAAGTTTATTGTTTTCCCAGTATGTATAGTAAGAAAAAATATTTTTCATTGTTTTGATGGAAATCTATAGAAGAAAGATTTACTTTCATACCAAGGAAACAAGCAAATGTATTTGAAATTCTCCCTGATTCATACTTCAGAGCAACTCGGGATTATATCACATAACCACAACCCATCATAATCAGTCACTTCTGCGAAATAAATTGACAGAAAAGAAAGCTGCTGACACTTGGTGCTGTAATGAGATTCTTACTTTATACTTTTTGAGAAACTAGCAGCTTTATTTACTCTATGGTGCATCAAAATGGGCATAACCACACAAGAATAAACATGGCTCAAAACACGGGTGCCGGGCGGTGGTGGCACACTCCTTTAATCCCAGCACTTAGGAAGCAGAGACAGGTGGATCTCTGTGAGTTTGAGACCAGCCAGGTCTACAAGAGGGAGTGCCAGGATAGCCTCCAAAGCCACAGAGAAAAACTGTCTCGAAAATCAAGCAAACAAACCAAAAAACACCGAGGATGGGCTTTCTGTCCTTTGCCTCTAAATCGTGAGGCTGAATGTTGGGGGTGTTGGAGGAGAGATATAATAGGGATAGTATGGGATTCATGCACAGCACAAGGAGGTTTCAGGCTCAGGTTTTCATAAAAATTTGTTACTATATTCTGAAGAAGAAAGGTTAGGGTGGACACATGCTGAGGTATATTGCAGAACATGGCAGCATTCTATATAATAGAGTTCTGATTACCAATGATCGCCAAGGCCTTAGAGCTGGATAAACCATTTTATAGATAGATAATATGTGGGTGATTCCTGAGAATATATGAAAATGGTTTTGTAGCCAATTAATGTAACTTAAACTATGAAAGCTTTTCAAAATATAGTAGATAAAAGTGGTAAGAGAATTTAGTATTGAGAGAACTAAATGGTTAAACCAAATCTAGATTACAAATTTATGTAGAACACTGTCTCTGTATCTTTGGAAAATCAAGTATTAATTCATCACATAAAACTAAATCACAATTACTGATCCTGATATTTGCAAATAATCATTCATAACTATTGGAAAGCCCCTGAGTGAAGAACTATATATTAAATAAGAAAGACACTTGTAAGAATCCCTCCCATAGTATCTGTTATCATAAAATGCCTTCTTAGGAAGGTTTGTGTTTCAAGGCCTATGATGAGTGTTGGGCTTAGTGGAGAATCATCTGGTGTGGTAATACAGGCATGGAAAGGAAAGGTAGTTACAAAAATATAGCTAAAATATTATTATTGTTTTGCTGTGTTTCAGATAACATAAAATCACAGCATAAGTCATTATTGGTATTTCTCAAGGTCCCTAAATAAACTAACTTACTGTTTTTCATTCATATAAAAATAAATGTATACCCACTGTATATAGTACATAGTAACTGATTGTAACAATCAATTTTACTGATTTATGTATTTATTTTACTATATGTTTTTGTTATTTTGCCATGCATTCATTCTGTATATAAAATAAGTACACCAAACTGTTTGTCATGATGTGCTGGCTCTCAGAAAGGCCCCTTTTTCTTCTATTTAACCTGTTCCTTGATTGCATAAATGGGCCATTTTGCGTGACAGACTGCACGATACATCTTTGTGAAAATTCATTGTATAGTGGCTCACAGAGTCAAGAAGTCACCAAACACTGGAAGTCTCAGAATTTGTCCCCATTGTTGTGTGGTTCTTGAGTCTGTATGTTTAAAACTTCACACTTGGGAAGCCACCAAACTATGTGAAAATATGTTATGTTCCCTCTTTATAGATGCCTCGGTATTTTAGTACTATTCTCATATATTTCTAATATCCGTTTGTTTATAGGTCAGGATGAGATGAAAGAAAGAAGTGTGGCAGCAGCTGTGATAAATTCTCTGAGATCTTGTAATCAGAACGGCAAAGATGTATAAGTCCACAGGTGAGCACAAAGCAGAGAAATGCATATGGAATCCCTTTATCCCCTCAGCATGACCACAATTGCTGAATTGAGGCCATTTAGGAATATCAGGGTGAAGTACCAACCTATTTCAGAGAAAACAAGCAAGGGGAAAGGATGACATTTTGTTTTGTTTTTATTGGCTTTATGGCGCTGTAGCTCTGTGAATAAATTTGCTATAGAAATGGAGATGTGTTTCATTGAAGTTCACTTTGTAGACCTAAATATTCAAAATCAGCAACCTAGAAAAATAAATCATTAATTGCCTCATGGACACAATCAAGCAGTATTTTCAATGTTCTCTCTGACTCTGGCTCTATGACTTTAGTTCTCTCTCCCATCCTCCAAATATAGCATGCATATTATTATATTACATATATATTCTGCAAACACTTTATATTACTTAGTTGGGTTAAAGGATATGTAAAGCATGGATATACAATTATAAGACACACCTTATGAAGTGAGTCAGGCAGTGAATCTCCTATGGAATTATATGTCTGCAAAGTGTTACCAGCAAAAATATCCT
The DNA here is from genome assembly GCF_003668045.3 of Cricetulus griseus. Lineage (NCBI taxonomy): Eukaryota > Metazoa > Chordata > Mammalia > Rodentia > Cricetidae > Cricetulus > Cricetulus griseus. The sequence continues at coordinate 449,312,703 of NC_048595.1, forward strand.
GTATGTATTACTTCATGAATTTTGATTATTTTCTAAAACAAAAGCAATTAAGTTAGTAAGTGGCAATATAATATACTGTATTGACAAATAAACATATTTCTAACTATAAATGGTATTCCCCTTCAACTTAATTTGAAAATCTTTAGCAACATATTTATATATGAAGACAAAATTCCCATGAAAATTATTTACATTCATTATTTGAATAATTTTATAAATCTCTGGTTTAAAAATCAATAGAAATTAATATAGAGAGAATTTCTGTTAAAAAAAAGACCTCAAAATTGCCATCATATTCATACAATAGTATAGTGGTCAGCATCGAGAATACACAAAAGCTTCTGTAATAAACTATATGTTTTAAAATGTGAACACATATCAGAAATTCAGTGACCATACAATAGAATGCTAAAGTACTGAAAATGTTAGGTACACCACACACACACACACACACACACACACACACACACACACACACACACACACACACACAGGCACACATGCATGCATGCACACACTAAAATTACTATATAAACACTGCATTTGCAAAAACTAAGTTACTTTTCAAAGCCTCTTAGGTTTGGGGGGAAAACTATAAAACTGAATCATCTAATAAATCAAGCAAATCTGATTTATTACTCACAGAAGGACAAAAGCATAATCAGGAAGCAGGGGATCCATGACCAATTGTCCCTGAAAAGTTAGGGAGTCCAGCCACAGTGAATGGAATCAGCTCCGTGAGTCCAAGGACCACTGCATCATAGGGATCTTGAGACATTCCATTACATGCTTGATGTATTTGAGATTGCTGAGTCTAGGCATTGTTGAATACCTTGTTCCATGACCAAAGAAGACATGGTCTGGTCTGGTCTGGACTCTTTCCTGTCTCAGCATGCTGTGTTTTTCCAAATTCACAGCTTTTTATAGAGACAGTTTGAGTGGAAAGTCCCACCATAAATCTGGATAGCACATTCTACTTTTGTGCCAAATAATAGGACACAGAGGAAGAACTTACCCATACCACATCCTGTAAGTCAATCCTGTAAGTCAATCACCTTTTAATACACATATTCATTCTATCATTTCTTTTCCTTTAGAGACTCTGATTAGTAAAGATTGTAGTACCATGGGTGGGTTTGGTACAAAGATGCCATTGTGAAGAAACTGACCATGGTAATTACTGAAATAATTTTGAAGTCTTTGCACTCGGATACTTGTTGAATACTGTCAGCAGAAATGAATGAGCCATTACAGTAGGACCTGAAAGATATTAGTAATGAGAGTAACAAGGACGGTGGATTTCCAGGTCTTGAGGTTTCCGAGAAGAACAATATAAGCATAGGAGTAGCGGCATCCCTCTAATATTTTGATGAATAATCTGACTTTTTGCTACATGTGTCCCTAGAACATGCCTGCATCTGAGTTTTAAGATTTAATGTCTAAAGTTTTGATAGAGAAAATGTCAAGAGTGCATAATGATGCTCTGTGGCATGTAACGATTAGAGTCTCTTTATTCAAGAAAACACCAGGGCAAAACGCAGGCCAGAGTGAGGTTATAGAACCCAAGCGTGGCCAGAACAAAAAGGGGCCAGGGTCCCCACGTGCAGCCCCTTAAGAAGCTCCCTTACATCACCCCGGCTTTCCTTCACCACGCCCTTATGGGCGAGCCCCAGGTCCACGTGGTACCTGTCCCAGGACTATTGGGCAGGGCTAGGGTGTCTCCCTACAATTCCCCTTTTAGTCTAAAAGAGGATTAAAACTTAATAGTGTAAAATATCCATAACTAACAATCATAAGGGTGAAATACAAGAAGATACAATAATCTGCTATGACACAACCTATATCTATTCTAGCTAGGTCTTGAAGTCATGTGGAAAAAGTGTCTAACTTGAACACCTTCTTCCAATCCCAACTCTAAACAATAAGAAGGTTATTCTTAACTAGACTTACACAACCCTAATAAACAATAATGAGGAACGGGGGCATAGCATCTTCTAGGTTACTTCCTACTGAAATGGGACGATGATAGTCATGTGGGGGCCCTGTGGAAAAAAATGCCAGTACAGGGAAAGTCTCTAATGAGTTATGTCTAGTCCATGTTAGATGAGATTTTTTTGATTGAAGATCTACGTTGTCGAGAGGGTTGTCTTCCTCAACTCGAATCTTGATCAATTTTGATGGTATCCAAAGATTTTCTTCTCCTGTGGAGACAAATGCAAAACCCCTACCCCAACGTAACACATGTCCAGGTTTCCATACCGAGGTCAGCACATCTTTGAAATACACTGGTTGGTTCACTTCAGCAGTTTTTTCTGTAGTCCAGTGTCTTTCCGCAGCTGTCTGTCCACTGTCATTGGCATTAAGAAAGTTTAATGTTAATAAAGCATTATGCAATCTATGTTTGGGGGGTTTCGACTTACCAGCTTGCCTATGGAGCATCTCCTTAAGTGTCCTGTTAGACCTTTCAATGACTGCTTGTCCTGTAGGGTTGTGTGGTATACCTGTGACATGCTTAATGTTATAATATTTGAAGAACTGTTCCATTTTTGTGGAGACATATGCTGGAGCATTGTCAGTTTTTATCTGCGCCAGTATGCCCATAACTGCCATCACCTCCAGTAGGTGTGTAATAACGGAATCAGCTTTTTCAGAGTTGAGAGAAGTAGCCCATTGGAAACCTGAGAATGTGTCAATGGTATGATGCACATATTTCAAATTTCCAAATTCTGTAAAGTGAAAGACATCCATTTGCCAGATCTCATTCCTCCGAAGGCCTTTAGGATTACATCCTGCTGGCAGTGGAGTTTGGTTATAAAAGGAACAAGTAGGATAGTTTCTCAATATCTCCTTGGCTTGTTGCCAAGTGATGCCAAGCCCTTCTTTAAACCCTTGCTATTTGCATGATGCTTTTTATGAAATTCTGAGGCTTCTAGCACAGTGCCAATCAATAAATGATCGATCTTGTCATTGCCTTGTGCCAGTGGGCCTGGCAGACCTGTATGTGGGTTACTTCTGTTTCTGATTGTTTCCTGTAACTGCAAGAACAATGAGGTTAGTTCAGTATTATCAGGGACGAAATCTGCAGTCTTTATGTGCAAGACGACTCTCTCTGCATATTGGGAATCAGTAACTGTATTAAGAGGTTCCGTAAAATCCATAAGCACCATAAGAATTGCATATAATTCTGCTTTCTGTACAGATGTATATGGACTTTGAACTACTTTACTTACCTCACCTGCTTTATAACCAGCCTTACCTGTTTTGTTAGCATCAGTGTAGAAGGTAAGAACTCCAGAAATGGGAGTTTGTCTTACAATACGTGGAAGAACCAAACTGTCTTTTTTATGAATTTAATTCTGTCTGTTTTGGGATAGTTGTTACTAATTGTTCCCAAAAAGTCGGTGAGAGTTATTTGCCAATATTCATTATCCTTCCATAAGGAGGAAATTTCATCATTAGTTAAGGGTACTATAATCTCTGCTGGGTCTTTTCCAGTCAACTGATGAAGTCTTAATTTGCCCTTTAAAATCAAATCAGAAATCTTTTCTATATATGTCTTTAACTTTTTGTTCTGCTATTGTGGCAGGAATATCCATTCCAATATGGTGTCTTCCATCTGCATCAGAATCCCAGAAGGGTATTCTCTGGATGGCAAGATAACCAGAATGCAGTCTAGATCAAGGTTTATCCGATCTACATGCGCATCCAATATTCTGTTTTCTACCCATTGTAGCTCTTTTTCTGCCTCAGCAGATAATATTCGTGGACTGTTTAAGTCCTTATCACCTTTTAGTGCCATTTTTAAATGCTTTAAGTCATGTCCTTCCACACCAATAATCGTCTGTAACTGAGAAATTTCTCCCAGTAGCTTCTGAAGACTGTTAAGAGTTTGATAACAGTCCCTTCTAATTTGTACCTTTTGAGGTCTGATTCTTTGTAAGTCTATCTTATATCCTAAATAGTTAATAGAATCTCCTCTTTGTATCTTTTCTGGGTCAATTTGTAAACCCCATCTAGGCAGAACCTCCTTCACCATTTTAAACATACATTCCAAAGTTTCCTCACTAGATTCTGCTAAAAGAATATCATCCATATAATGATAAGGAAGAGATTGTGGAAAGTGTTTACGAATTATTTCCAAAGGTTGTTGTACAAATTGTTGACACAAGGTAGGGCTATTTAGCATCCCCTGAGGTAAAACCTTCCATTGGTATCTCCGAACTGGCTGTGAGTTATTAAGAGTTGGCACTGTAAATGCAAACTTCTCTCTATCGCTTTCTTGTAATGGTATAGTGAAAAAGCAGTCTTTAAGGTCAATTACTATGATCGGCCATCCTTTAGGCATTCCAGGCTGTAGAGCGCCCATAGGCTGAATTACCTTATTTATGGCTCTCAGATCTGTCAGCATTCTCCAGTTACCTGACTTCTTCTTGATGACAAATACAGGAGAATTCCAAGGGCTGGTAGATTGCTCTATGTGACCAGCCTCTAGCTGTTTCTGTACTAACTTTTCTAGAGCCTCAAGCTTTTCAGAGGTCAAAGGCCATTGCCCTATCCAGATTGGTTCATCTGTAAGCCATTTTAATGGCAGGGCCTTTGGTTCCTCTGAAGGCCTGTCATTTGTATTTAGTGTCTGTACAGCCTGGATAGTTGGTAACCATTTTCCATGGCATCTTACCCGATCCTTTCTACTATCCAGCGATTGTCTAGAATTCGTATCTGACACTGGAGGGATGTTAATTTGAGTATTCCATTGCTGTAATAAATCACAACCCCATAAATTTATAGCAATATCTGCTATGTAAGGTTTCAGTATTCCTTTTTGTCCTTCCAGTCCAATACAAACCATCGAGTTAACACTCCGTTGAACTCTAGATAGAGTTCCAATTCCTAAAAATTGTACATTTGCCTCTTTAAGTGGCCATTTTTTAGGCCAACATTTCTGAGTGATAATAGTCACATCAGCTCCAGTGTCCACTAAGCCAGAAATAATTTTATTATTAATTTTAATTTTCAACTGAGGCCTTTTATCATTAATAGAAGCTTGCCAAAATATGCGTTTGTCATTTTCACCAGTCACATGTGATTCCTCATCACTATTTAAACTACCCTCTAGAGCAGTATCATTTTCCACCATAGGCAAGAAACTATCTATTCGTCCTTCGAGAGATTGTCTTCCACTGTTACTGGGAATGATCGAACTGTTCTCGGGGCAGGGGGTCTGCTTGAGGCCCCCTTCCGAGTTTCAAAGTCCATATAATTCTGCTTTCTGTACAGATGTATATGGACTTTGAACTACTTTACTTACCTCACCTGCTTTATAACCAGCCTTACCTGTTTTGTTAGCATCAGTGTAGAAGGTAAGAACTCCAGAAATGGGAGTTTGTCTTACAATGCGTGGAAGAGTGGCATGGTGATTATTGATAATACTTAAATAGATAAACTATATAAAATGCAAATAAAACAGAAACAACTACAAAATGCAGAGGTTGACGAGAAAAAGAAAAGCTTATAGAAATACAGGCAGAAAAACATCATGGTTTGCATGAATAATGTTCTTCATGGGCTAAGATATTTGAACACTGAGTCCTGATTTTGTAACATTGAAGAGGCTTAAGAAGGGTGGCCTTGCAGAAACAAATATGCTGTGGGGGCAGGCTTTCAAAGTTTAAGCTCCAACCTGTTCTAATTCACTCTTCCTCATGCTTGTATTTCAGAAGTGATATCTCTGCTTTATGGCCTGTGGCCATGTTTGCCACCTGTGGCCATTCCTCCACAACACTTGTCTGTTTGAACCTATAACCACAAGCAAACTTTTTCCTTTATAAGTTGCCTTTGTCCATGATGTTTGATCAAAGCAATGTAACTAAATCAAAATCAACTGACAAATTTATTCAATAGCAGATGCTAATCCAACTCCCCAGATCCACATTAAGAGGCCTATTTAATCAAATGTATATGATTAACTAGCATGAGATGTGTGTGTCATCCTTGAACCATAATCAAAATATATCCCATTATATCTAGGATGTCTACTGTCGCAAACTTTCCTGGAGCAGTATCATATCCTTGGTTTCAGTAATTTTTCAGTAAACTTTGAAATCCTTCTAGTTCATGCAGGAAGTGGGACTATTCATAATGTTTTTTTCACTGTTGCAACTAGAAAATCTGAAGTATACATCCCTGTGGCTAATAATATCCACAGCTCATCTTCCATGGGCTTTCTCTGTCATAGCTAAGGAGAAGCTGTTGTAATCTTTTTCCAGGGCATGTGCACTTGGGTTGACCATCAGATACTAACAACAGAATGACTCTGTTTCACAGACAGGATTCCTCATCTAAGATCCACAGCATACCCTAAAGTGAATAGACAAACATTTTAAATTGCCATTCTGGCTATGACACAGTGACTGTAAAAGTCTGTGGATGTTTTAGATATGAACTGGTTTAGCTATGAACTAGGTGGTAGGGTTAAGCTGTGTAACACAACTTTTGTATACCACCAGTCATTTTAAAAATCTGTCCTAGATTTTGTGTTCTTTGTATATAATGTATTAGGCACTTATTGATCTGAATATGCACTGCAGGTATCATTTTCATATGACCAATTTATGACTCTTGGGATTGACAGCCAAAGATGCTTCCTGATTGGGAGAAAATGTTATGTGAATAAAGAAACACTCTGAATCCTTAACTGATGTTACTTCTGTATTCTCATCAACATGTTGCCAATTCATGCCCGTACTTCACATTTTAAGAATCAAGAGAGGAAAAGATTATTCAATTTTGCTTGCTTGCTTACCATAATTCCATGTTTGCAGGTTGTTTCTGTCTATTAGTTATGATATTAGTTACACATATATGGTACTCAGGGTGTTGGTTCTATTTCTGAATTCATACCTTGGCAGCCAACTCTTTATCTTTGTTGAATGATCTAAAACTTACTCCATAGTTATCTAATCCAGGGAAGAAGTCACATCCTATAATAAGCTTGATTGTATGATAATGTTACCCACATAAAGATAAAGCACTCTCTAACGTAACAAGAGGATCTCTAGAACTCAGGTATTACCTGGTACTCTCATTAATGTAGCATCTCACAGAAGGTAGCCATGTCCATCACTGTATTATTGAACAGATTTGAGTCCATTGGATGATAGTCATGTGTAGCTGTGATCAATAGCTGAATTTCTGTGCTCTCCCTCCCTCTTCATAACCCTCTTCCTAGTCCTCTCTTGCTCTCTCTCTTATCACTTGTCCAGAGAAGCTTTGAACTCATGATTCTTCTATTTCAGTACTCCAAAGACTGGGATTGAAGCTGTCTATCGACATACACAGATGGCATTAGTCACAGGCCATCTCAGGAAGGACCAATCATCTACTGTGAGTCTCTTAGTCCATTATATAATGTCAGCCATTGATTTGTGGAAACTATTGATCCATTGGCACCATTGTGGCTAAATTAAAATGCTACTTCTTTTTGGCAATTGATCTCTGTTGTATATATCTAATGTTACTGATGAAGTCCAAGTAAGAAATTGCATTCAGGTCACTGTAATACATGCAACTGTAAAATGGCCAGGTTTTATTGGTCCTTGCCACTTAGAGGGACCTATACACTTAAAAATAAATGTATACAATTCCAGAATGGGGCCTAACTTAAGGATAGTTTTCATTATCCTGATGTTTGAATCTGTGTTTGGACGATGATATTAAATTTGGGCTTCTTATAAGTAGTCAGAAAAAACACAGGTAGGTGACATATATATCAATTCAAGTACCTAAACACTGAAAAAATTTTGACCTCAATTTTATCTGTCATTGTAACATATCAAATAAGTTTTGCTTGACTATAACTGATACCCATTAAATGGATTCATATAAGTTATGATGTATTTGGTAAACCATGAGGTTTGTTGGAGTTGAGGACTCAAGGTGAACTAGTTACCATTTCAATAACTTTGCTTAGTTTTTCAGTGTGCTAATCTGCATGATCTTGTTCATATAATAGGTAACTACAGCTATAGTGGGAACTTGGGATTGTTGAAGTTCAAGCCCTAGATACTAGTGGCAAAATACAGGAGAACAGACTTATTTGTGGAGAAGCATGGGGAAAACAGACTGTAGAATGTTTCATGTGAAAACAAATTAATCTTGATCTTCATTTGCCAAGGGGATTGTCAATGAGGCATTATCCAAGTCAATAACAGCATAAAAACCTCCAATGTAAATTACACCTGTCTCAATGAAGGTGATGGGATCTGGCACCACAGAGACTGAGAGTGAAACCTGCACATGCACCCTGCTGTAGCCCACTGGCAATTCCCAAATCCTGGGGGCATGATAGACCAACCAAGATGGAATGTTGCATGATAACTGTATGAATTCTTCCATTTCTCTGTATTGAATTTCTGAATAAACAATGTCCTTTCCTTGATTTATTACGCAGTACTCCTTTTGTTCAATAATTCCTTGGAGCTAGATAGGTTAGGGAACATGCAGGAATAAATAAACCCCAATGTTCTGAGTTCAACTTTCAGGTGTGAACAGTCATATCTCCTAGACGCTTACTTACACATAACCAAAATATCTGTGCCTAGATGCATTCAGGAGTGAGAACGATATTGTTTTCTTCATGCAGTTTGATTTTTAGGGCTTCACAGTTCATTGTGTAGTCAATTACGAGTCAGCTACAACAAAACCACTTATTCCATACAATCTCCTCAGTAACAGACTTGCATATTGAAAAGGTGGATTTCTCTTTTTATAATTTTTAAATTTTTTTATTTTAATTAGAAAGAAGTTTATTTTACATGTCAATCCCAGGTCACTCTCCCTTCACTCTTCCCCTCCCTGCAACTAACACCCTACCTATCCCATACCCTTTCTGCTCCCCAGGGAGGGTGAGGCCTTCCATAGAGGGTGTTCAAAGTGTGTCATATCCTTTGGAATAGTGCCTGGGCCCACACCCTTGTGTCATTTGGGGGGATGGACTCCCAAAATACATGATCCACTACAAGGGGCCTGATAGATTTCTGAGGTCTCCTAACTGACAATCACATTTAGGGGGTCTGGATAAGTTCCATGCTGGTTTCCAAGGTATCCTCAGTCTGGGAACCAAGAGCTCTCCCTTGTTCAGATCAGCTGTTTCTTGTGGGTCTCACCAGCCTGGGGTGGATCCGTTTGTTCATCAGTCCTCCTTCTTTGCAACTGGATTCCAGTTCAGCTCTGTGCTTAGCTGTGGATGTCAGCTTCCACTTCTACCAGCTGCTGGGTGAAGTCGATAGGATGACATATGAGTCAGTCATCAATCAGGGGAGGGCAATTAAGATAGCCTATCCTCTGTTGCTTAGATTGTTAGTTGGTGTCATCTTTGTAGCTCTCCAGACATTTTCCCTAATACCTGATTTCTCTTTAAACCTATAATGTCTCCCTCTATTATAGTATCTCTTATTTTGCTCTTTTCTGTTCTTTCCCCAACTCAACCTCACTGCCCCATCATGTCCTCCTCACCCCTCCTCTTCTCCCCTTTTCCCATGGTCCCAATTTGCTCAGGAGATCTTTCCCCATGTATGTTTGTCTTAGGGTCCTCCTCGTTTACTAGCTTCTCTGGAATTGTGGATTGTAGGTTGGTAATCCTTTTCTCTATGTTTAAAATCCACATATGAATGAGTACATACCATGTTTGTTGTTTTGTGACTGGGTTACCTCGCTCAGAATGGTTTCTTCCAGTTACATCCATTCTCCTGCAAATTTCAAGAATCCATTGTTTTTTTTTTTCTTCTGAGTAGTATTCCATTGTGTAAATGTACCACATTTTCTCTATCCATTCTTCAGTTGAGGGACATCTAGGTTGCTTCCAGTTTCTGGCTATAACAAATAATGCTGCTTTGAACTTCGTTGAATAGATGTCCTTGTTGTATGAATGTGCTTCTTTTGGGTATAAGCCTAAGAGTGGAATTGTTGGATCTTGTGGTAGACTAATTCCCATTTTCCTGAGGAGTTCCCATACTGATTTCTGAAGTGGCTGTAAGAGTTGGCACACCCACCAGCAGTGGAGGAGTGTTCCCTTTCTCCATATCCTCTCCAGCATAAACTGTCAGTGGTGTTATTGATTTTAACTATTCAGACAGGTGTAATATGATATCTCAGAGTTTTTTTGATTCACATTTCCCTGATGGGTAAGGATGTTGAACACCTTCTTATGTGTCTTTTAGCCTTTTTATATTCCTCTATTAAGAATTATCTATTTAGTTCTGTACACCACTTTTTAATTTGATTATTTGGTGTTTTGGAGACTAGCTTCTTGAGTATATTTTGGAGATCAGCCCTCTGTCAGATGTGGGGTTGGTGAATGTCTTTCCCCAATCCATGGGCTGTCGTTCTGTTTGTTGACTGTGTCCTTTGCCTTACAGAAGCTTCTCAGTTTCAGGAGATCCCATTTATTAATTGTTGATCTCAGTGTCTGTGATACTGGTATAATGTTCAGGAAGCAAACATGGATATCTTAAAAGCATAGAGGCCACTACAAAAATAACACCCCACACATTAATCTTCTAACTGTTTGACCTTGATGATGGGGGAAGTACTTCTGTGTATGTTTATCTTATTGATTATTAAATAAAACTCTGGTTGGCCAATGAAATAGCAAGTTAGACAGGACTAGGAGTCAAAGAGGATCTAGGAAATGTAGTAGAGAAGTGATGTTCCAGGCAGGAAGTGACATAGCAAGGAGACTCATATTTAAGAGAGGAGAAACAGGAAGTGTCCTTTATCCCCGTCCTCCTCCAGCGGCGCCATGTGAGCCACCGGCAAGAGAGGGTGCCAGCAAAAGGCATTCTCTATAAGATAAGTCTTATAAAATATATAGGTTTATGATAATTAAGACTGAGCTAACACATGAGAATCCTAGTCATTGGCCAAGCAGCATTTGAACCTAATACAAGTTTCTGTGTATTCATTTGGGCCCTAACTCGGGCAGGTGGCTGGTGTAAAGCGCACACGTGGCGGTGGGGCTCAGGCAGCTTTTGGCAGAAAGATTTATCATCACACCTTGATACTGAAATTTTTGAGGAACTTTTAGCCAATATTATCTAAATTGGAAATCCCCTTATTATAAAATAGCCAACATATGAGACAAAATTTTAAAAGAATGCAACATGTATAAATAATATTTCTTTATACACACACACACACACACACACACACACACACACACACACACATATATATATATATATATATATATATATATATATATAGAGAGAGAGAGAGAGAGAGAGAGCTGTTTTTAGATCACTTTTGTTTCATAGAAAAATTGAAAATAAAGTACAATGATCTATCATAAGATAGGTCTCCCCACACATAAGCTGTCATGTCAGTTCAGCTTTTGTTTTTATAGATGACAGCAGGTCTATTAGAGTGGATGTTGAATCATTTTCTTAATTCAGATACATAGATATAATCTATGGCAATATATGCTTCTCAACTCACAGTTATAAGGATTTTACATGTTACTCTGTGTTAACTTAGTCATTGACTAATCATAGTATATGCCTTAATCATAAATTTCTAATTAATTATATTATTGTCTTAGAAATGTTTATTTTTTATCCTTACTGACTTTATATAGCAATCAAAATGGCTGATTAATTTACCCTTTAAAAGCATCTTGCCTCTTCCTATGATATAGTATTTTGTGTGATTTTTCTTCTTTGTACTCTTACACATTTTGTTAATGAGTTTTCACATATTTGCTTTTCTACTTTTAGAGGTTCCGTTCCGTCCACACAGCTCTCATATGAGTATTTTCTTTCTCATCTTCCAAAATTTTTTTCCTCTATACATTAAGTTTCTCTGTGGCTTTGGAGCCTATCCTGGAACTAGCTCTTGTAGACCAGGCTGGTCTTGAACTCACAGAGATCTGCCTGCTTCTGCCTCCCAAGTGCTGGGACTAAAGGCATGTGCCACCAACACCTGGCTAGTATATCTTGAGATATTGGTTAGAATTCATCCAGGATCATGTTCTATGCTGGGTATCAGAGGTAATAAAAAATTGGTGTGGTTCCTTCACAGTTATAGAGATAAAAATTGCAAAAGTACAGTTATACTCAGTATTATGAAATAATTTGAGAAAATAGTGGAGAGGTTTAATGAGAGAAAGAAAAAGGTGATTTCCCAAAGAAAAACAAGAAAACAATTCATAAATTTTTAATAAAATTAAAATTGATGGTGGAAAATGTCTATATAAGATAACCAGATATCCAAAATGGGATGTGGATTCTGCAGAAATACTTATGGAATGGATAAAACATTGTGAAAGAAAATATCTAATTATCTGGTAAGAAAAGTGGAAGAACAGTGTCAAAGCAAATAAGAGTAAGAGAAGGTAAGCAATGTCTGTAACAAGGAAAGACATGTTTGAATGTGAATCATGAAAGCATTGGGTATTGATAAATATTTTAATTTTATGAACATTACTCCAATAAAAACTAAGAAAGAATGGTTTGGTGGCAAGTGAGTGAGAATGCAGTACTATAAAATACAGTAAGAGTCTAGCTCAGAAAACAAGCAATGCAATTAAAAAGGAAAGCCATGGACTTAGTTTAGAGGTGAGACAATTATGAAACAGAATATTCCGAGATGATCAAGTGGCCGTACCTTATTTATAATTTCAGTTACACATTTTTTAAAAATCAACACCAGTTTATGATACATATTGAGTTCCAGGAGATTCATTGTTATGTAGGAAGACCCTGTCTCTAAAGTAAACAAAAGAGTATTCTTGAGATTTGGCTTGAAGTTCATATGTACATAAATGGAAAAATGGGCCAATAAAATAAAATAAAACCAATTATACAGGTAACCTGGCCTCAGACTCAGAATGACATACACTACATATTCTCAACCACATGCCATAGTGAGAAGGAAACACAGAAACCAAGAATGTATAAAGAGACCACAGCTGGGGGTTAGGGACAGAACAGACCAGAAATGAGAACAGAATAGCAGGGAATAGGTGATATGAAGCTGCAAAAGATAAAACTGGGAAAGCACTCTAACTGGGGAGGGAAAAGGAAGTCAACTCAGGAGGAGACTCTCATGATTACAACCTGGACAAAGAACTACAAGTAACTTATAATTGTTGAGAGAGGAAGAGTTTCTTATCCCAAGGATGAGCTTATACAGTACAAAGTTGTCAGCCCTAATACACAGACACAAACAACTAAAATGGATGCAGCAGGTCTTATTTATATCTTTGTCATATGTAGACATATGTGTGAATAATAATAATAATAATAATAATAATAATAATGATGATGATGATGATGATTTTATTATTATGATAATCCCAGAGAAATGACTATCTATATGAGATTTGGGGCAATGGGAGGAGTTGGAGAGAAGGAATTTGGAATGGGGTTTTACATTTCCATAAAAATATATCATATATAATTATATAAATATAAATAATATATTTTGTATTTATTTCTATAATACAGAAATAATATATAGAGAATAATATGTGGAGAAATATATTATGCAAAATATCCACTATATTTTAATAGAAATATACAACATATAATTATATAGAATACTATGTTTATGTATTGTATATTTATATATAAAACCACATATATATTATATGTATATTTTATATAATATGTATATATTATAACCGTGTTATCTAGCATTAACTTACTGTACCTCAGTTTTCCATATCTATTAATTGTTTCAGGCTGCCACTCCAGAAATTGACTTTGTAATATAATTGTATATGCTTAGAAGCTGATATTGTGCTAGACAGTTTTATGGCAAGTTTATAAAAGCTATTGTCATCTGACTGGAGATAACATGAACTGAGAAATGTCTCCACAAGATCAACCAGTAAGCATATAAGCCTACATGAGGTAGAAGAAAGCAAACTGAGACAGCAAAAGGGCGAGCCAGTAATGAGCACTTTTCCACGTTTTCTGCACGAGCTCTTGCTTCCAGGTTCCATCCTTGCCCTTCCATCCTGTCCAGGCTTCTTTCAGTGATGTAAACAATAAACAGTAATGTGGAAGCCAAATAAAGCCTTTCTTCCCCAAAAATATTGTCTTTGGTTTTGGTGTTTCTCCACAGCAACATCAACTCTAAACATGTATCCATACCACACACATCTTACATTGTTATTGTTCTCAGAATACACCTATGTCATGATGTAATAGAGGACTGTATTTTGAAATAAACAATTTTCACCAATATTTTGAAGTAGGATGGTTAGGTAAATAAACAAAATAGGTCTATTTGAGGCACAATGAAACTAAATTTTTTTAGAAACTAAATGAGAGAAATAGCAAAAACCTTGACTATTTGAAACATATATAAGTTAGTTGGATTTAATATGTTGATTGGACGAATTTTCCCTCAGTAGATTGTTTCCCTGGAGAAATAATTAGGCAAATACAACCAATAAAATATATCCAATAACTTTTCTGTATTTTATAATGAAATTGTGGTTGAATTTATACTTATTAAAAGGTAGTCCCTAATAAAGGAAAATGACTATAATATACTAGGTGATGAAACCAGTAATATAGTATGTATAGAATTATGCCACTTTTCAAAATCTGTATACTAACAGAAAAAAATGGAAAATATTTTTCACTGAAAAATATGTGGAATTATGTATAATTGTAGTGTCTGTTTTATGTATTTTTAAATGCTTTTATATAATTTTATGTATGTATTAATTATTGAATAGAAATTCCAGTAAGAACAATTTCATACTAATAGTACCACCTTAAAATGATAATATATTTTAGTGTTTGAAGAGAGTAAGTAGGGAGTACCTCTCCAATTGGAGATAAACTATTAAGTCAGGCTAGTGTTTAAGAGGTAGATCAGTGGACCCAAATTACACAATGACTGAGAGAAAGTCTGAGTTTGTGAAGAAAGTCTCAATGAGGCCAATGCCATTAAAATCCAGGAAGAAGAAAATTGATACTCTCAAATTACCATAACTTTATATTCCCAGAACATTTACTTTCATGTATCTGTCTATCTATTATACAAGTTCATCTAGACATTTCATGCATACTTCAAACTAAATATGCCTTAAACATCCATTCAATTTGCATTCTCCTACTAATGTTCAAGAGTGCCCAGCGTCTTTTATTCCCTGGAATGGCTTAACAGACGCCATTTGCCACACATGGAAATACTGAATTTATTCATTTCTAGAACTGATGATGTTCATCATGTGTCTGGATGAACTAAAGTTTTGTTGGTTTTACCCATTGCATATTTATCTTCTGTGATCTCTGGACATTTTATTCACTTACAATTTTGCATGTCCTAGACAATTATAATTTGTCTACGAGTAGGATCTTTTGTTTCTCTGTCTTTATTATCACTATTTTATCCATGTCCCCACTAACCTTGTTATTCTTTTAGTCATAGTGAGTTTCATTCTAGTTTCAATAAAAGAGAATCACACACACAAACACACACACTTACATACACACACACACACACACACACACACACACACACACACACACACACTAGAATCCCTCTATTTCCTTTTCAAGAATTTCCAGTCTAGACTACCAGAGCATTCCCATTCACTGTGGGACCTGTCTCTGTCTTTCTCTGTTATGAAATATAACAGAGTAAGAATTGTACCTTCGTCACTGTTCTATTATTGTAAAGAGGTGTCACGATCAAGAAAATTCTTAAGAAAGAAGAAATTTAATTGGGGATGGTTTACATTTTCAGAAGTTAGCCCATTGTCCTCAAGGCAGGGAGCATGGTGGCACATAGGCAGACATGGTGCTAGAGAAGTAGTTAAAAATTGCACATCCTGATTAAGAGAGAGAGAGAGAGAGAGAGAGAGAGAGAGAGAGAGAGAGAGAGAAAGAGAGAGAGCACTCCACTACAAGGTCATACCTCTAATCCTTTTAATCTTCAATTTCACTCCCTCGTGGCTAATTATTCAAATATTGGAGCCAATGGGGCCATTCTTATTCAAACAACCACAGTTACATATTTTATTTGTTATTAATGTAAGGCTCAGTATCATACACATTTTTTAACACAAGGAACTCATTGAAATATTAAATTAAGATTAAAAACTGCCACTTACTACTCTTAAACTATAAAGTGGTAAATTTTATTGTAAAACTTGTTTGGCTTAATATAGATATATTAGGACTTAAAATATATGCTTAAAAGTGGAACAATTTCTAGTGAAAGAGTTGGAAAATATCTTACATAATCACACATTTTTAAACTTATAATATATCAATACCTATGTAAGAAAAAATGTTCTGCCACTAGAGAGAATACTGTTTAAAATTATTTCATCAATAATAGCATTTCTTGAAAACATTTTTAGGATAAAACATATTAGCAAATTGACTGTCTTTCAGAAAAGATGTACCCAGAATAAAAAAGTAACTCCTGCTGAGCTTTGGTGGCATACACCTTTGATCCCAGCACTCGGGAGGCAGGGGAAGGCAGATCTGTGTGAGTTCAAGGCCAGCCTGGTCTCCAGAGCGAGTGCCAGGATAGGCTCCAAAGCTACACAGAGAAACCCTGTCTTGAAAAACCAAAAAAAAAAAAAAAATAGGTAACTACTACTTGTTATTCTTGCAAAGTATTTCTTCACATAGCAGCTTGGATTGTTACATGGGGTGTTAACATCTTCACCCCCATGTGAAATCTACTAATCTTCTAGACAATCACAATACCACTTTTCTACTTTTTAGTACAAACAAATCTTAAGCAAGTTTACCAAGATTGCTTTTGAAATCTAGAATGGGTAACAAAGTCTGTAAGAAAGTTGGGAAAGAGTATGCTATAAAAGAAGAATGGACATATCTTTTTTATTATTTTAAAATAATCTTTTCTCTTTTACATATCAGTCCCATTTCCCCTCCCTCTTCTCCTGCTTTCCCCATTTTTCCTCCACCACACCCCCATCCAATCCTCAGAGGGAGTAAGGCTTCCCATGGAAAGTCAATGAAGTCTGGCACATAATTTTGACGCAGGACAAAGGCCCTCCTCCTATATTTAGGCTGAGTAAGATAGAGTTGTGTCTTTTGGGCAGTGTGTGGGGCCACTGATCATGTGACCAATGTTTATCCCTAGTGTTCGAAGTATCTTCTTGGAGCCCATTCTCTTTGTACATAATTCTTTTAAAAATATTATCTTTAGATGAATTGATAATTAAACAAAATCTTCCATTAAAAAGTATATCACCCCTTCAAGCACTTACCACTTCTATGTATAAAGGGCATTAAACAGTCTCGGGTAAAGTTCAAAATACATTATTATTATTAACCAAATCTCTGTGTTTCTCAACAGAACACAATAACTTATTGCTTTAGTCTAACCAAGAGTTATATCTGTTGTCAACTATTGTCTATCCTCAAAGAATTTTCTCAATTCTACCACCCAGAAACTGCTATTCTATTCTTTCTTGTAATTTTTACATTATTAAATAAAATATAAGTGAGAATATAACATACTTTTGTTTCTGTTACTGATTTATTTTACTTAAACGATACCTGTAAGATCACCTACACTGTTGAAAATTACAGTTTTTTATTAACTGTGAGAAGAGTTAACAGCACAGATGACTTTCAAGTAGTGATAGGGTGATATACAGTATCTATCCCATGTTCACAATATTATGTGTTAGAAATGTGTGTTGCAAAAATGAACTTAATGAGAAACCTTTGTTAATAGTGATATACTCTGTAGACTCTAGTAATGGGTATTTATTTGTTTGGTAGATTTGCAGCTCAACTTCATTGCCAACACCCATCATCCCAAGAAAATGTTTTTCTTCCTTCTGTGTTTCTATCCCAGTTAGATGCTTTGTAATTGAGCTTATAGTTCTAGTTGTTAGTCCATACAAAGGACAGGTGGCAAACTTCTCTGAAACACAGTACACATTGATTCAATTTCACATAAACAGGAATTATCTAAAGCTGGGAAAATCTATTTCCCTTTCTGTATATATTTCAGATCTCTAAAACCTATTCATGCATTGATGGAAAAAAGCACATCTATATTTTAACTGCTGTAAATGATCCACAAATGAACATAGGAGTGAAAGTATTTCCTCACCACCTTGATTTTACTATCATTGGGTATATAACCAAATGAGGAATGGTCAAGTCATATGATAAGTTTTATTAACTTTGGACTGTCTTCTACAATGAACATACAAACATGATTGAAGGTAGACAGAGGGGTCCATTTTCTTGGAGTCCTCATTAAAAGATTGTCAATTTGTTAGTCAATGGAGTGGATATGGGTTAGTATTCATTTATGATTTTAATTACCATCATTTAATTAGCTTTAATTAGCTATAAACATGCTGGACAATTTTTTCCTGTATGTGATGGCCACTCTCATCTTTTGATGTGTTTATTCAAGTTTCCCCCATTTTGTATGGCTGTTTCTTGTCTTGCTATTGGATATTTTGAGTTGCTGTTATATTTTACATCAGGCATTTCTCCAATATACAACTTGCAAAAGTTCCTCCAAGAATATGGGTTGTCTCTTTATTTCCTTATAGTGCAGGTGCTCTAAAATTTGATGAAATGTCATTTGTTTTTATTTGCTTATACCACCTACACTGTTAGACACATATCTGAGAAACATTTTCTGGACTTTCCTTACAGAGATTTTGACCTGATTTGTTATCTAGGGGTTCCTAATTTTCTGATTAACTCAGTATTATCCCCATGTTAAGCTTGAACTCAATATCTAATCCTGCCTCTTTGCTTCTGAGGGCTGGACTTCCACATGCGGCTTTGTTTCATTGTAAATGAACCTTACATGTTTATAATATTTTTGTTTCTTTGTTTTTGAGATTATCTGTTAGTATGTTACATAGGTTGTTTTCCAATAGCCTGGCTCAAACCATCTTGCCACAACCACCTCCTTGATTTGGCCATGGATGTTAAATCTTAAATATTAATTGCTTTTCCATTTTTCTGTTTATTTTCAGGGACTAAGTTTTCGGAACATAGAGTGGACTATCAAAACTCCTTATAATGATTAAAGATTTTCACAGTGTACAAGTGTATTAGTAGGAACTAAGTTTGGTAAGTTAAAGAAGCTCAAAATACCTGGTTGGAAGGAATGCTGTGTACTGGTAGATGGCTTACTCTGTAAAATACTTGTTGCACTAACATGAGTACCTGAGTTAGGTCCCTGACAGGTATTTACAATCTCAGTGGTAAGGAAACAGTGACTGTATATCTTGTGTAACCCTTGGATTCAGCAAGATGCTTTCTCAAAGAGAAACAAAAAGGAAAGAAAAGAAAGGAGAGTAATTGAGGAAAGTAGCAAGTACTGTGTGTCAATATCGACCCTAAAGATGCATGAACATGTATGTGCACACAGGCAAACACACAAAAACACTGAAGTTAATTATCCTTCATGTACACCTCTCATGGGAAGCAATCTGCCTCGGGAAGGGGAGCTTTGCAATATTTGTTTCTGCAGAAACAAGCTCTTTCCTGTAGTGTGAATTACTATTGTAATGTGGCCTTTATCCTAGTCCAAACAGAAATCCAAGCATTGTCAATGATGCTTCAAGCAGAATCATGAAAGAGGAAGTTGGAATGTGGTGTTATCATACAACACTTCTACTTATGTCATTATTATTATTATTTAAATAACTTTCTTTTTCATTTATTTTACATACCGACCACAGTTTTCCTTCCCTCCCCTCCTCCTAGTCATGTTGCCACCTCCTGCCCCACATGCTTCCAATCTACCCCACTCCCCTTCCATTCCTCTGTCTCCATTCAGAAAGGAGCAGGCCTCCCATGGGCTTGAGCACAGCATGGAGCATCAAGTTGAGGTAGGATCATGCTGTACCTTTGCATCAAGGTTGGGCAAGTTAATCCAGCATGGGAAACCGATTCCTGAAAGCCCCTAAGGCCCAGGGACAGGTCCTGATCTCACTGCTAGGAGCCTTACAAACAGAGGAAACTAAACAACTGTCACACACATGCAGAGGGTCTAGGTCAGTCCCATGCAGGCTCCCTAACTGTTGATTCAAAGTCCAGGACTCACGTCAGCTGTCTGTATGGGTTACCTGCCCTGGATCCTACCTCTGTCTCTGTAGCTAGACTTCAGGCAAGAGGGCATCAGATTAAAAGAAATTTTAGAAACTGGCTATTTTTTTCAGGCATGGTAGTACAGCAGGATAATCCCCATATTCAGGAATCGAATGGCATAGGATTAGTGCAAGTCGGAAACAAGCCTGAGCTGCATACTAGGTTCTAGTCTGGGAGGTTTAGGAAAAGTCTGGAAATGAAATTGAGTCTCATCTCAAATGTGCACACCAAGATCAAAGGTCATTCACATTGATAACAGTTTCTTTTCCTCTACAGAGATTTTCTAGGGTCTTTATATTGAAATTTAAACTGGATGATATCAAGTTCCTTATTAGAACATTTGCATTGTTGTAGTGTTTTGAACCATATTAATTTAAAGAAACAAAATATTTACAATGCCTGGGATTCTCAAGGAATCTGTCCTCCTTTGATATGAAATCATCCCCTCATGTGATTCTAGCCACTTAAATCCCTTGGAATTTCCACCTGAAAATCCATCCCCCATGGAGTTAGCAGAAAATAACAGTATTTACCCTATCCCTAATTAGCAGTTATTTCTCTTCATGTGACTTTTATTAACAGGAAAACAAGTCTCTTGAGTTCCTACCAGGAACGAAGTTAATTCTCGCTTCGGATCATAAGAATAAAACCATCACCAGCCTTCCTTCTTACTGTGTATGGACCTCCTAACAATTCTCTTCATAGTGTGGAAGTTCTGATTTGGTCAAATTGTTCCAAACAACTTTATGATCTTAATGAATAGCATGTAAACACCTATCATTAAAACTTAAGGCTTTATCTAATGTACTTATTTTATTAACGTACTATAATAACAGACATTTTCACCATGCATTTTACTGCTGATCATTATTGTTAGAGCTAAAACAATTACCCCTCTCCTGATGAATCTCAACTCCTTCTGCATTTTGTATTACCCAGGTAGCTGCAGTATAGTTACAGAGAGGAAATACAAATGAAAGGTTCAGGCATTATGCTGGCCCTGTTACCTGGCAGAATCCACATAGGCAGTACCCTCATCAGCCCAGGGTTCCATGGGAACTAAGTCTTCACGAAGTTGTAGAGGACCCCTTTAAAAGAAAGACCCTGCCCACTTATGCTGTCTTCTCCTACTCTCATGTCCTCTTCTCTTTGCTGTCTTCTCTCTCTCTCTCTCTTACTCACTTCTCTTGCCTTCCTCTCTCCCAGTCTCCCCATCTGGAATGAACTATGGTTCATGTATCTCTCATTTTCATGTCTCATCTTGTTACTTTTTAATATTTTTACATTTAAACAAAATAACAACAACAGCGGATTCCCCAATAAAGTGTTCATCTCAGGTAATTTACCTAACAATCTGGGTTCCTTTCTTCTCATGTAAAATAGAAGTTCTGTTGTATGCTACAACATGAAATTGTCAAGAAGAGATAAAACAAGTTTCTAGAACATGAATCTGCAATAAGTCTTAACTATTTTTATTTCCCTTCCTAGTGTTATTTTTCCTTAACAAACTGAATAATTTAAATTGTTTACTTCTTCCCCAGTTTCTCTTTGGAAACTTATTTTGTTGTTGTTTGTCTGTTTGTTTCTGTGGGTCTATCTGCTATCTTGATGAAATTGTGCTGTTGCAGAACTGGCCTGTTTTCTAACTCAAAGTTTTACCACAATGCTTATCCTCCTAAAAACTCTCTCTCTCTCTCTCTCTCTTTCTCTCTCTCTCTCTCTCTCTTTCTCTTTCTCTCTCTCTCTCTCTCTTTCTCTCTCTCTCTGTCTCTCTCTCTCTCTCTCTCTGTTTCTCTCTCTCTCTTTCTCTCTCTCTCTCTCTCTTTCCTCTCTC